>NW_026598346.1:0-33000 GCF_029784155.1 Uranotaenia lowii | reverse complement strand
AAAATGACAAAAATGACAAAAATGACAAAAATGACAAAAATGACAAAAATGACAATAATGACAAAAATGACAAAAATGACAAAAATGACAAAAATGACAAAAATGACAAAAATGACAAAAATGACAAAAATGACAAAAATGACAAAAATGACAAAAATGACAAAAAGAAAAATTATGAAAAAAATGACAAAAATGACAAATAGACACAATTATATAATATTCCATTTATTCTGAAATAATTTTAATTTTAATCTTCATTCCCTAAAATTTCTTGTTTATTGTTTCAGGTTTTCAATTCTGTTTTTCAACATTTAAAATTTATTCTATAAAGCGTTTGATTAGGAACAATTTCAAAGTAAACTTTTGATAAATAATGCAAACCGATGATAATGGCAGATTGCCAATTGAGACACCACACGTGAAACATCCGGAATCACTGTTCCGAAGTATAAATTCATCAAGATGGATTTTATGTGCTGCAAAAGTTATGCATGAGTTTGATAGCCCACTTCTCTCATTCAGCCACCTGTTTCACCATCCACCCACACACCGTCGTCGTTTGGTGTTATTAGACTTATTCGGTCTGGGAGTTTTTTTTTCAATTATTCGTATTTTATTCATTTTCTCCCGAGGTCGTATGATTGTTCGAAGCTGGTATCGGAAAACTCTTTGACCCCCCACCTTCGCAAATTCAGTCCACCCACCAATGAGTGTGTGTACAAAACCAACCAACATCGCAAAATTTGCATACGGGTGATATCAAACAAGGCAAGGCAGCAGCAAAAAATAAACTCCAAAGTCAAAACCCCATCGAACGGGAATGTTGAAAAGTTGTTGAAGAATGGGCGAACAATTTTCCTAAATCAAATCAAATTATTTTGCGTTCGTAGTAGGAGCGCGTGAAAAAAATTCAACCCACTCTCTGTTGTTTTTTTTTTCAGGGTGACGTTTAAAGTGAGCGGGGATTTGGGGTAGATGACTCTGGCTGGTGCGGAAATCTATTGGGTGGGGCGGACGAAACGGGACGAATTGCCATTTGGTTGATGTTGTTGCTTTTGTATACGAGGAGAGATGTTTTACGATAAAATGCAGAATAGCTGCGATGAGCTGTGATGTGTTTGTGTGTGGATAAATTTGTCCGTATGTGTGCGCCTGTTTTGAAAGCCGAGAGACAGGATAAGCATTGTTGAATGTATAAAATAGCACAGCATCAGACAGGATAATAGCAACATCGAAAACGACTACGACGAGCACAATAAAGAAGAGTTGCGGGTAATAGAATATAAATTTATGCAAACAATGCGGAAAACGACGGTCGGAACATGCAAAGGGAGGAGGATTTCAACGAAAGTGGATTTTCACGAAAGAGGAGCCGAAATACCGCCTGGCCGAGCTACTTGGAAGGAAAGAGCGACGGATTGGATGTTGGAGATAAACTTTGCCCGAGGTCGATCACACACAAGATTAAATTGAGTCCTGTTGTAGAGTTATTATCTTTATACCTAATTTCGGAAAGCGTTTTAGGTTTATGTTTATATTTATGTTTCATTCAAATTCTTAGCTCATTGCTGAGTTGATCCTGGGCAATAATTTTTTTCGCCAAAGGAAGCATTCAAGAAAGCTTCGTCCGAAAACGTCCGATCGAATAGAGTTCGTTTAGCGATTCCTAAAACATCTTCCCTATTACAGTAAACTGGAATATGGTTTTAAGCGATTATATTTTTAAAAACGTTTTTATAAAACGATTTTTTAAACGATTTTCTCGTGATAAGACGGTGTTCGAACATGTCAAAAATAGGTCCTTTTTCTTCACATTCACAATAATCGTTTTAAAAAAAATCCAGAGAGAGTTGAATAGAGTAGAGCAAAGTAGACTATAGTATATTATCAGTCGAGCAGAGTAGAGAAAAGTAGAGTAGAGTAGAGTAGAGTTATGTAGAGTAAATTAGAGTAGAGTAGAGTAAAGTAGAGCAGAGTTGAGTAGAGTAGAGAAGAGTACAGTAGAGTAGATTAGAAAAGAGTAGAGTAGAGTAGAGTATAGTATGAGTCATGTAGAGTAGAGAAGAGTAGATTAGAGTAAAGTAGAGTAGAGTAGAGTAGAGTAGAGTAGAGTAGAGTAGAGTAGAGTAGAGTAGAGTAGAGAAGAGTAGAGTTGAGTAGAGTAGAGTAGAGTAGAGTGGAGTAGAGTAGAGTAGAATAGAGTAGAGTAGAGTAGAGTAGATAAGAGTAGAGTAGAGTAGAGTAGAGTAGAGTGGAGTAGAGTAGAGTAGAGTAGAGTAGAGTAGAGTAAAGTAAAGAAAAGTATGAGTATGAGTATGAGTAAAGAAGAGAATAGTAGAGTAGAGTAGAGTAGAGTAGAGTAGAGTAGAGTAGAGTAGAGTAGAGTGGAGTGGAGTTGAGTAGAGTAGAGAGAGTAGAGTAGAGTAGAGTAGAGAAGAAAAGAGTAGAGTTTAGTAGAGTAGAGTAGAGTATAGTATGAGTATGTAGAGTAGAGAAAGTACCCAGACAACCAGAGGAGGAGAGTAGAGTAGAGTAAAGGAGAGTAGAGTAGAGTAGAGTAGAGTAGAGTAGAGTAGAATAGAATAGAGTAGAGTAGAGTAGAGAAGAGAAGACTAGAGTAGAGTAGAGTAAAGAAGAGAAGAGTAGAGAAGAGTAGAGTAGAGTAGAGTAGAGAAAAGCATATTCTGTGACACCAAAAAGAGTACATTGAGATTAGTCATCCAAAAAGTCAGGAGAAGCGTTAAACAGTAAGTTAATTAATTATCGAGCTTTGCGCATGGATGGTATGCAAATGGATGAACAGTAGAAACCCGCTTACCTGAGGTAGCCGGGGGAGGGACAGCCACAGATCAAACGAAATACACTGACTAACCCTTTTGCTCTTGTATTGCATATCATCCAGGCGACTAGCTGGTTCTTAGTTTAGATTTGAAACTTGCCAAAGACGTCATTTTAATAGCTGAACAATGTATCACCATGATAAAACTTATTTTTGGATGGATTTTGGATAAAAATGATGACTCGGATAACGCGGAGGCTCGGATGACCGGAGTTCGGATGAGCGGGGTTCTACTGTACATATTTCGTGCTATCTGAGGTGGCACCGAGATATTTCAATTTGATCAAATACTGTTAAGTTTTTGGAGGTTATGTGACTTACATTAAAATTATAAATTTTCTTTTAAAATATTCTTGAACTTTATCGTAATTTTGTGCATATTGAGTACTGATTGCATACTCCAAGGCGATTATCACGGTCACTGTTTATAACGACTAAAAATGCATGTTTATTAAAACAAAATGTACAGTTTATTTGTTTTAAGCTGTATTCTTTTCGTAATTTTGCATAAGATCTCAAACAACTTGATAAAATGGAAGAAATTAGTTGGTTTTTCTGATCTTCATAAAAGCTAAAGCGAAAACCAGAACTCTTATAAAGCTAAAATCTGACTAATTGGCCCTATTCTTGAAACGTCATCAATACTATTATTTAATCTTCGATAAAATCACTATGCAGTAAAGTTTTGGTAACCAAAGCTTTTATAATGCTAGTATAAAACATATGATCTGGTTAAAATAATAACACAAAAGCAACGTTTTATCCAAATTATTACCATCTTTTCTATTGCCGGTCAAGTTTTTGGGTAAAATGTTTATTATAAAGTGTCTTAATATAAATGCGCGAAATGGAAATTTTAATGAAATATTTATTTTTATGGTACAAAATCGAATTAAAAATAATTCGCGAAATTTTTCATCGAATACAGTTGTAAAACATGACATAGTAACATCGCAAACATAATGCAATTGATTGAAATTTATTGCTCAATAGCTTTATTATGGTTATAAAAATTGGCTTATAACTGATATAACGGTTTTATGACAACAATTTAAAATGCAGAAATTTGAAGTTTCTCTCGCGAGACAACCAATTACACGCTTAGGATGAGTTCCTCAATTCTGAGTTTTAAATCGTTAGTATAGTAAATGAGGATAGACTTTTAAAATGATAGAATTAAGGGATTGATTATGAATATCCGGTGGAATGATACCATGAGTTGAAGTCCAAAATGCCTGCTTCCACTTAATCTTAAAATTCTGTAAACGACTAAAAATCGCATTAAACCCTCACAATATTGAGTGAAACTGCTAAAATACAAGATGTCAAATACGATATTAGTGCTATTATATTTTTAATAAAATTGCAGATGTTTTTCCAAAAAACCAAGAACAGCATTTGATTTATTAGACTTTTATCTCTCTTCAAAAAAAAATACGAAGACAATCGATGGACGCATTTGATAGCAGTAGTAATAATGCCTAACTGCTATCGAAACGTACTCTTACCCCACCTCTGGGGCAAAAGTTCGAATGATGGGGAGTAATTGTACGATTATTCAAAATTCCACATTCCTGTATTAAGCCAAGAGGAAAATTATTTCATACCAATCTTTGCTTACAGCAGCAGCTTTTGTGTTCGCTTCTGATATAAATCCTATACACGAGCGAACAACCAGCGTAAATTCGTAGTTCTTCACTTATTCTCTATTTTCAACAGGTTCACAGAATCCAGTTCTCATCGTATTTGAGCAATTTCTCGCGCGAGCAGGTCTTTGTAGGAACAACGATATGCGCTGGTGTTTCCGGTGCATTAAAAAAAAAATTTGAAAAAAAACAGCAGAGACCCTTCAATGAATTCTTTCTTCGGCATTCGATAGTGCTTAAAAACAACTAAATAAGCACATTTACTCTTTCATTGAAAGCCAAAATTCAGATGGCTCAAACATGTTTGCCGTTATTTTACCCGAGTCGTACTTTTACCCCACCTTACTCTAACGCAATCTTCAAATCCAAGATGACGGTTTTCGCTTAAGTTCAAAATGCTGTTAATCACTGAAATTCGCATGACATCCCCACAATATTGCTTTGAGTGAAAGAGCTAAAATGGAAGAAGTCGAATTTCGCTTTCTGACGCCACCTAAGATGGTGACGTTCGCTGATCTTTAAAATGCTGTAATAGTCGATAATCTCAATAAAATTTCATGCGAATTGCAACATTTTCATATTTAGCGGAAGCTGCCATTTAAAAAAAAACGTCAGAAATCGAGGTTCGACTTCTACTCGTTTGACCCTTTCACCCATTACCCACATTGTGAGAGTTCATAGGATTTTCAGTGATTTTCAGTATCCTGAAGCTAAGCGGAATCCGCCATTTCGGATTTCAAGATGGCGCCAGATAATGAAATTCGACATCTTCTAGCTTAGCATCTTCGCATAATGCCCATATTGTGAAAGTTTCATTCAATTTTTAGTAATTTACAGCATTTAAAGTTTAATTCTTTAATGATTTCTATATTCTTTATTTATTTACGTCTTTGGTTGTGTAACCGTACAGACTAGTTGCTTAAGCCTAAGAAACTCTGCTTAAAACTAATTTAAACCTACGTTTACACATATTAAAATCAAACAAATGACTCACTGAGTTAAAACTTTCACAACATCTATCAATTGGATGGTTCCGGCCATATACAGTACGGTGATAGGGTATCCATAGGAACTGACGTCTCCGAAGTGTCCTCGTGGAAACGTATAAGTTGACACGTTGCAGTATGTATGCGGAGTCAACACGGTGGGTTAAGGTATCAAAAATGAAGGCTTGCTGCAGTTCAATACGACGCTTTTCTAGTGTAGTTAGGCCTATCAGAGCACACCTTTGCTCATAAGGCGGGAGTCGGAGCGGGTCATTCCAGGGAAGACGCCGGAGAGCGTATCTTACGAAGCTACGTTGAACTCGTTCGAGGCGGAAGCATTGAGTGCTCTGAGAGGGAGCCCACACCTGGACAGCATACTCCATGATACTACGAACGGACGAGCAGTAGATGGCTTTCAGTGCATATATGTCGTCAAAATCCCTTGTGTTTCGGCGAAGAAATCCAAGTGCTACAAGCCCTTTGCCACGGTTAGCGCTATGTGCTCGGCGAAAGTGAGCCTGTTGTCGATTTTAATCCCTAGATCAAGAATAGATTTTGTATTTTCCAAACAGAGGCCGGATAGCTGGTAGTCAAAATTTATAACATTTCTTGATCGGGTAAAATTAATGATCTTGCACTTTTTCGCATTTGCTTGCATTCCGTTCATCTGACACCAGCTCTCTAATGTAGCGATGTCCGCTTGCAGGGCGAGACAGTCTACAGTGCTGTGAATCTTTCTAAAAATCTTCAGATCGTCGGCATACAATAGAGTGTCGGATTGAAGAGTTGCGCACAGGTCGTTCACAAAGATTATGAAGAGAAGCGGTCCAAGGTGACTCCCCTGAGGAACTCCAGATGGAATGGCAAACGTTTCCGAGCGCGAGTTTTTAATTTTCGTGAAGGCACGACGGTCCGTGAGATATGATTCAATCCATTCAAGCGCCCATTCAGGAAAACCTAGCTGATCCAGCTTAGCTACAAGTATTTTGTGCGGGACACGATCAAACGCTTTTGCGAAGTCTATATAAACAGAGTCCACTTGAGTTTTCTTCGATTAAAGTGTTTCCAGAATGACGATGGATCACGTTTGAGGTTTTGTTGAAGCTGAGAAATGTGTTGGTGAAAGAGCAGATCGTTCAGGTTTTTGAATTCATTCTCTAGGGATCTCAAATGGCATCTGCGATTTTCAGAACGATTCTTGTTAAAACTTTTACGTGCCTTTCGTAGCTGATTTCGTAGCCGTCTTAGATCGGAGTTCCACCACTCGTGCTTTATTGGTTTTAAACTCTTCGGGCGTTTCAAGGGAATGTTTTGTTTTAAAACCGAGTAGAGTTTTTCATAGAAAACATTCAGAGCGGAATCCACATTGTTGGCAGCTTCAAGAGAATTCCAATCTATCGAATTGAGCGCAGCAGTAACAAGACCGTAATCGCATTTATTGAAATCGAAATCAAACTCTCCAACAGGTTCTTCCTGATCACACACATGATCGACGATTTCAAGGCATATAGTGTATGATTTATGATGACGATCCGTAGTAATAATCGAAACAGGTGACTCAAAAAAGTTCAGGTTTTCGGGATTATTTGAAAAAACGAGGTCTTAAAACCGCATATTGGCGTTCGGTATACAACAAATTTGATGCATACCTGCAGAAAGAATCCTTTCAGTTAGAGCAATTTCAGCTTCGGATGATGGATTCGACGGTAGTAAACTGTTTACATCGTGGTCAAAGGACCATTTGAGGTGTGGGAGATTATAATCACTGACAACTATGACTGTGTCACGAACAGAAGCTAAGCTCATGATTTCTTGGACGGCAGTGAAATGGCTTTCATAATTTCGGAGGCTGCTGTTAGGTCGAAGGTATATGCAGCACAGGAACAAAAAATTATAGCCAGTATTGACTTTAACAACGGTTTGTTCCAAATGTTCGCAGTTTTCGATATTAAGAGAGGATGCAATAAGTCCTTGTTTTACGGCAATCATCACTCCACCTCCTCGTTGAGCATTGCTCGTTTCAGAGGTACGATCACAACGGAATATAGTGTAGTTTGACGTTAATTCGCTGTTGTGAATGTTTTCATTTAACCAGGTTTCTGTAATCAAAATACAATCATGATCACTTGCGGCAAGAGCGTTGTTAAAAGCAGCGGTTTTGGTGCGCATTCCACCTGCATTCTGGTAGTATAAGGAGAAAGTACGGCGAAAACTCTGGTTCGATGATACTATTCGGTTTGCATACGGAGAAACTGGATCTGCGATCGAAGATACAGTGGGCACGGGAATTATTGTGTCGGAGTAATGTAGGGAGTTGTTTGAGCGGTTAGATTCAGAGTTACAGGCTGCTGCTTTGGTGCCCAAAAAACCTCGCTAGATCCGTTGCCAGTGAATTCTCTGAAACGAATTCCAACCGGCCAAGTCTCAGTGGCTAGTGCTTTGCTTTTTAGATCGACGTGCATATCCACTTTGAAAGACACAAACGAGAGGGTGTTGAGATTCCTTCCCCTGGGTACAAGCTTTCTAAACTTCACGTTTTCGTCACCAAGATGACTACGAATCATTTCCAAAACTCTATCATCTGAAACGCTTGGATGGATTCCTGCCAGATAAAGTGAAAACGTGGGTACAGTGGCCTCAGCACTCTGTGACGAGATATCGGTATGCTCTGAGTTAGTACCTTGTGCGCAAATGCGAGGAGGGGGTGGGCGACGAGGGGTTGAACTACGATCATCATCAAAACGACGGCGCTTGGTGCTCTGCACAGGAACATTCAGTTGATGGGACTGAGGAGTAACTTTCGGTGTCGGGAAATTCTTCAAACCGGAACGAATTTCGCTGCGAATCGCTTGAAGAATACTGTCATGAATTTCCGTTTTCAATGACGATTTGAAAGAATCAATAAAATCGTCATTGACCGATGGTACAGATAACATGGCATTTTTGAAGCGTGCCTCCGAGAGCAAATTTTTGCAGCAGGTGCAGATCCAAATTAAATGAGAGGTTTTGGATTTTGCTGCCACAAGGGATTCCGATAAACCTGAACATCTCAGACATACTTTGGTTGAACAAAAACCTTCACAAACAATAAAGTCCCCTTCGTAATTTTGGGCACATTTTTCACACATATGCGGCATATTGAAATGTTAGTCTACAATGCCTCCAATGCTGAGCAACAGGTGTCGTTAGTGTTGTGAAAAAGATCGGTAGCGTACCGACGCGGGTTGGTTGGAGATTGGGATATTGTTTACCTTTCGGCGACGCTGTAAACAATCGGGCAACGGCGACGCTATACTCACTGCGTACGAGAGCTTGATGGCTGCTGTTGTTTTGGTCTGGGTTTTCGGACGGGAAATGATGAGACGGTGGCGATGATCGGCTATATTTTCAGGCTTTGCGAGGTACAGCGATAACAAGGGTAATGTTTTTCAGCAAGTACAGGTGAGCAATTTTATATTTTATCTGCTGCGACTGTGAAACTCGGCTAGGAGGTGGTTTTCGGTGGTCCGTAATTGGCGGTTGATTTTAGCACAGAGTTGACGAATACGGTATAGAGGGTTGCGGGTGAGGTGGGAGAGCTTGTGCGGGATGAGGTGGCGTTGGCATCTATCAACCACTTCTCAGCCAGCGCAATTTAATTCACATGAATTACTAACCTCTTAACCGGTCGAACGGAGCTAACTCGATGTGCGTGGGCGAGCAGGGCGTTAGAATCAGTGAATCCAGGTGAGCCAGTGCGAAAATGATCGATATTGCGGCGAAAATTATGCAAAATAGCAGAGCGGTTGGAGCTTATAAACAATAGACTATTGCAATGTTGCCAAAAGTCAGAAAGTCAAAAGCATTTAAAGTTCAGCGGAAGTCGCCATCTTGGAATTTAAAATGGCGTCCGATTTTGAAAATCGACTTCTTCTAGTTTGTCCCTTTCAACTTATACCCATAATATGGAGGTTTCAAGCGATTATCAATAATATACAGGTTTGAAAAGAAAAGCCGAAGCCGCTATCTTGGATTTCAAGATAGCGTCAGAATTCAGAATTTGGGTTTTTCTTGTAATGCCCAATATGAATATTGTGGGGGTTTCATTTGAATGTCAGCGATTTACATAATTTTAAACTTATGCGGATACCGCCAATTCGACTTTTTCAAGTTTAGCTCTTTTGAACTTATACCCATATTATGGGGTCTTCAAGCGATTTTCAGTAAAATACAGGTTTGAAAAGAAAAGATATCAAGATGGTGTCAGTAGCGAAATTCGACTTGTACTCGCTAAGCCCTTCTAAGCACTTTTCGAAAAGAGTTGTAATCGCTTAAGATAAAAACTCGTGCTGGAATCAAACAAAATCAACAAAATATTGTTTTATAGATAAAGAATGCTCAGTTTGGTGAAATTTGTAAACCCGTTCAATGCAAAACTCTTTTAAAGACATTAAAAAAGTTTTAACAATGATCATTCTAATGAAACAAAATTTGTTACCTGCTCACTGGTCGGTGATTTAATCAGACCATCTTGACGGTTGGGCGCTTTTTTTATTCTTTTTTCTATTTTCCAGCCCTGGTTGAAGACAATCTAAGCAACCATTCTATGAAGGAAATTGAACGAAATTTGCTTTCAGTTCTTGCAAAATGATCGTTTTCATTAAGGGGACGGGCTTACCCCAGTTCTCCTAAAAGTATAAAGTTTGAAAACCACTGATCTAGATGATCAGTACCTCACAAACAGTTTGGAACATTAAAAAATACTAGGAAGATAAGGAATCGTTTGATATTTTTCCTCATTACTGGATTAACAAATCCTCATTTTATCCACAACGACCACCTATGATCTGAAATCGCTGACTCATCATTGTTGAGCATCGCCCTCTCAGTAAAACTCATTTGTGGATGGAACTGTGGACTGGAAAAGCTTCTCACATCCCCAGAATATAAGAAGGAGCAAATCCCGTAAAAGCAATAAGCATTAGGACAGGACATAGCTTCTGCCGGTTCCCGGACGATAATGGAATCTTCCCGATGATGGCATCAGCGCCATTAGCAGCATCCCATGAACCCGATCGGAAATGTGATGGCCACCCTCGAATGTCACATTGCATGTAAACATGGCTTTGTGTCGAGCTAAAATTGTTGGGCTTCGGGAAAATTGTTATGCTAATTTCGAAACAACGACATGGTTACAACATGGCATCACGGAAGGCGAACCAACGGAAGTGGACTGCGGGGAATCATCATCACCATCATCATCCACAGTAGTATTGACGATTGGTGGCAATTGGCGGTTTTAAAACAGGGGGGAGGTACCTGCCTGGACCATCAAAATCAAACACCATTTGATACAAATGTCCATCTGCGACACGATGACAATAATAGCGAGAATTCAAATTGAACCCTGGGAAATCCCGTCCATGGTTGATTTTTTGCTGCTAAATTGAGTTGGCACCAGGCTGTTACATTTGGAATCGAAAATCGTGCTGCTATGGTACGTGGAGTAGCCTAAAATCGAATTAAACTGCAGTACCGAAATTTGCAAAACTATACGATGTTTTTTTCTGTATTTTTGCCTTCAGGTCCTTTTGGTCTCCAGGGATAAGTCCAGTTATAGTATTAGCGATGATAATTCCAATAATTTTCTTAACTTAAGCCTTTTTTTCAAGTTAAAATTAAAAAATACGCCAATGCCTAATTGTCATAAATGCTCCAGCAGTAGATAAATATACATTAAGTCGGTTTGAGGGAACCAAATTAAGAATTAGATTCCAAAAATCTAATTTCAAGGAAACAGATTGGAGCTCAGAAAAGTTAATTGCTGTTGCTCATATGTCTGCAATAATTGCTGCACTCTGATCCTCTGTTACCCTTGTTTTTTATTGAACCAAATCAAAGTTTTTTTTTTCAAAAATATATAAATTAAAGATGAATAGTACATAAATTAAACTTATTTCCTCAATAAAATATTTTTTTTATCCTTTTATACAACTTAAACCTTTGTCTCATTAATGAAAAATGGAAAAAGTGAAAAATCGTATTTTATTTTATTTTTTTTTTCTCAATGTACACATAGTTTCCGACTGTCTAAAAGGATTCTTAAGGGAAAATAAAAAATCATGAAATGAGGGGTGAAATTTGCGAATCTTTGCGAGAAAATGTTGAAAGATGAATTTTGTTCTTTGGGATTATCTTGGAGTTTAAAAATTATCAGAGTATGAATGAAGAGCTCTCATTTTTTTAAAATGAAAATAACACACATGATAATAGAAAATGGAAAGAAGAATCTTTGAGTTATCTATTTTCCTGAGCTTCTTCTGATCAGCGCAAAGCTCACAACAAATTTTTAATGGTTCTCATTTTGCAATTAACGTTTAAAGAATGTAACAATTGAGATAGCTATAAGTGTTTGATTTGTTATGAATTTAAAAATGATTTTAAAACTGTGATACTTCATTTTTATTCCGAAATAATAAAGGGTGATACGGTCAAAATTTGGTCAATATCAACTTGACGTATTTCTTTCAATTTTGCATTTAAAAAACCGGAACACCCCTCATTTTGAAGGTGTATGTGTGTGTGTGTAGAATGTTGCTCCTATTTTGATTTTGGAATCCACTCTTCAGTTGTCAAAATGCCGTCCAAGGAATTTGATTGTAACTTGTTGCATTAATAACTATTTACAATTTCAAAAAATGTTTGCTAGTCTATTTCAAAGAAACAATCGAAAAACAATTGTAGTCGATGGTGAAATTTATAAATTATGGTAACTTAGTCTATATTTTTGGTTTAGCTTGTATAGGTTTGGCTTATATTGTAGATATATTGGGCAAAATCCGGATTTCTTCGACATCCGACCAACATTGAGCTTTTCTTATGTTTTTTGTTTTTAATTGAACCTGATCATAAGGAATGCTTTAAAAATATCTTGGATTCATTTTGATTGAATATATTCTCAAAATTCCCGTAATTTTCAAAATGTGGAAAAAATAACCAAAAAGAAAATGTCTTTAACATAAAAGTCAAAATTACAAATGGTCTCCGGGAAATTTGAAAATTATTTTTAAGCTTTCTTTTTTGCAAATTTTTTAATCTATTTATGAATTCAAAAATTGAGATCTGATACTGGATTTGAAATTTAAGTTTTTAATTTTTATTTCAATTTCATGTGCCAGCTCTTTATTGTGAAATCATAATATTGATATGATATTCTGATTTTTAATTCATGTTTTTAATGTGTATTTAAAAATAAACAAAAAAAATCATTGAAAAAACTGGATTTCAGTTCTAAATCAAGACTTTTTAATTTATTTATTTAAAATATTTCAAGATTAAAGCCATATTAAATTATTTGATATAATTTCAAATTTATCACAGTTCTAGACTAGATTCCTCTATTAAAAAATCCAAAAAACTTTTCAATTCAATTTTAAACAAAGAAAGAGGTTATTATAATAATAAAACTGGTTGAAAGCTGTGGAAGCTAAGATTATTAAACCTTGCTATTTGAATAAAATTGAAGTATCACAGTGTACAGCAGGATTACTAAAATTGGACTAGCAAAAACGAAAACAAAACGTTCATTACAACACTCCAGACTTATAATGATCATTGTATCAAAAGAAAGTAACATTCAAAATTCAAACTATTAGATTGAACTGCAGTTGTAGTGATTTGTATTGAGTCTGAATGCGAATGGGATTTCAAGAAATTTTACTCAGAAAAAGTATAAAAAATGATGTCTTATCAAAAAAATTTTTTAACGGATCGTTTACGTTTCAATATGATTTTCATCATTTTTTCAGAGCTTAAATTATGACAAAAGTTTCTACTCCAGATCGCACCACGATAAGCGTTATCACAAAAAAAGTTATAGCAGTCCCTAGTATCAATTGATGTTCATTGAGCTTTTTTAAAAAAAATGCTCTCCAGTGCTTCCACTTCAGAAAATCTAAAGATAATGGATTTAAATGGATTCATACTATTCCAGATAAATCTTATTATTTCAGATAACTTGACCCTTTTAGACTGCTGTCAGGATTAGTGAACCGACTTTTAAATTTTAGGATAAGAAGATATTTTTAGGCATTTTTTTATTTTAGAAGCTCTGTAACTAATTTGAAATAATTTTGAAAATTTTAAAAAATTTTTGATAGAATTGTTGAGTTACCAGTTCAATTTAAAAATATTGACAGTCATAACAAAGAGAATAGTTACCTCTGGAATCAGAAAACATCTAAAATATATATTTTTCGAAGATTTAAAATAGAAATTTTCAAAAAAAAACTTTGTATGGGCTATCACCGACCAAATATTCAAATTTTTGGTGGAAATGAACCAAGAAAAGCTCTTCTTTCGGCCCTTGCAAAAATTAGTGTTATCGTAATCCGGAGTAAGATTGATGACTTTTTTCAATGTTTTTCGATTATTTTTTCTGTAAAGAGAGATGTGGCATGTTTCATATTTTTAAAACCAGTACTGGACTCTTACGAGCGTAAAACTTGGTTGCAGAAATTTATAAGACTACTTTAAATTTGATTTAAAAATCGATTTCGTCTCTGTTTTGAATTTGATGCTTTGGAGTAACATTGATCAGTCTCTATTTTTACGGTTTTTAACTAGTATTCTGGATCATAAAACGCGTTCATAATATTTATCAATGCTAGTTTATCAATTCAACCTTGCTTTTAACCGTTTTTTTTTTAAACATTGATATAATCGAAAAAAGAACAATTATGTTGCATACATTTAGGGACAAAAATTAAAATAAGCTGCAAAATATAGATGAAATTTTACCTTCACATATTCCTCTAGGCCCTCCCACTATTTCCATTTTTGTTTTTTCTTCAAAGTTAACCATTTGATAAGGTTCCTATCCATTTGTCCGATACGGGCTTACTCTTGGAAAATGTTCCTTTTTTTTAATATCACAAATTTTTTACTAAATGACTATAATAATTACACTGTAACCATACATATACAAAGAAAAAAAGTAGTTCTTTCACATTCAACAACCCGTTTGCTTCTAAATGCTTTTTGGTTTCACCAGAAGAGCTGTTTTTTTACGAGCCTTGAAAAAAATAGATTTTTCAAGATTTTGAAATTCCATTTTTTCTAACAGAAAAAAATTTCAAATACAAGCCAAATTTTGCCTATATAATACTCAATCAATAGGTTTTCAAACGTAGAAAAAAGTTTTCAAAATTTCAAACTATAGACTGAGTTATTGATGATAATGTGCAAAAATTTATTGTTAATCAAAGTTACCCCAGTGCAGGGCCGTAGGAAGAGCCGACTCATGGGGGGGGGGGGGGTTTTGATGACTGATTTTTACCTATAATTTTCTGCCTAAAAATTTGCTTTCATCGATGGTTGAAATCTTTGAATTTGTTTAAGAGTCTGCTAGATCAAAGTTATTTGTTTTGAGCAAAGAATAAGTTCTTTTTATGGTAGCCTTCAATTTCTTTAAAAAAAACTTATTCTAAGGTCAAATCTTACAAGCCCAATCTTCCAAACTCTTTTGCAAATTCCAGGATTCTAACCTTTGATGAAAATAAAACTGCAATATTAATAATGTTTAACAATACACCGTCAAAATATAAAATTAGGTGAAGATCAGGTAAATGTTTATCTGACAGGAAATAATTTTCTTTAAGAATCAATTCCATGATAAAAATCCAGTGGATGATTTTTCTAAAATATAACTTTAGGATATTTTATTTTTCATTAAACAAAACTTAGAAATAAACTCAAATTCTACTTTATATTTGTGATTTTCAGCTGAATTGTGTTTAAAAACTAATTCATGTACATGTTTTCTTGAATGCCTCAACAATTTTATGTTGATTGATAAACTTATTTACAAGCCAAATTTTTTTCTGAATTTAAAATCTGAATTCTGATCCTGAATTCATAAATTAAACTTTGAATCTGTTTCCAAATTACTATACAATTTCTGCAATATACAAAAGATTTCTGAATCTTAATTCCAGATCAGAGTTATATGAGCCAAGTTTAAGAGCTTTCATTCATGAATCTTTTATTAAAACTCTGTAGTGCTGGTTTAATCTTAATTCATGTTTTCAATTATTTATTTTTAATCCGTACTGTGAATTTCAATTAAAATGTGAAATTCAAATGATGAATCTAAATCCGAGTTTCCAATTTTGAATCGCCTCTTAGCAGTTTTAAATGTATAAATTTTGTGTTAGAATAAATTTTAAGAACTTCGACTTTAAACATAACACCAAATTCTTCTTTTTTCATATTTGGAAAATTATTACCAAAACATTGAAAATCCAAATGATTTTCGAAAAACATGATTCAAATTTGATATGAAATGCAAAACCAAATTTGAACCAAGATTTCAAAGCAGCGTTTCATTTCCAAGACTTGAATCCAAGACTTGATACAGGATCAGAAATAAGAAAATATTTAGAAATAAAATTTATGTTATGAGAATATGGAACCAGAACTTCCAAAAAGGGTTCAATTTAAAATTTATTATTCAGAACTGATCTTCTTTGATGGAGTTGCCATATTGACCGGTTTTAACCGGGTTGACCAGGATATTTAATATAAATTTTGGAAAAAATCCGGTCCGACCCAGTGGCTCGGATTTTATTGGAAAAGCCCCGATTTTGCCCAATCAAATTATGCTGTTTTTTTTAAATTATTAATGTGTCCAAAATATTTGGACAAGTTTCAAAAAAAATCTTGAAAGATTTTTTCATTTTTTTTCTTGATATTTGATGAGAAATTACTAAGTTTTAACCAAAATTGCCCGGTATTGCCTGGATTTTAGCCTGGAATTTACCTTTCTGCTCCTATTTTCACGTATTGCGCACGAAACATAACTTATTCCTGAGTGAAAAATCAACTTAACCTCAATAAACGGGTTCGGAAAATAGTTACCTTTGTTTCGAGGTGAACCGTTTTGTTCAGCACAATCCAGGTCAACTTCACCTTGCTACGAGGTAAGCTTTACCTCGAAGAGGTAGGAAGTACCTTTTTTTGGATTTACCTTTTTTCTAGGTGAATTCTACCTTTTTTGTCTGCTCGATTCAGGTAAACTTTACCTCGTTGTGAGGTGAGTTTTACCTCGGTGAGGTAAAAGTTACCTTTTTGAATTCCACAAGCATTAACCTGTTTATCTCGGTAAATTTTCCCTTTTTATGATTTTCCGTGTATTCTATGAACAAGTGAGAAAATTTTGAAAAACTATAGCAGAATTTGAACTTGGGATGGGTTTTTGAGGTTTTGGCATTAGTTTTTAGTCCTGAATATCTTTGCTCTATTATCATAATTTGATTAAAATTTAAAATTTTGAGTGTAGAGTATACTACCACACTTGCTTTTTTGAACCCTCATTGGGGGGGGGGGTTTAACCCCCAAACCCCCCCCCCTCCCCCCGTTCCTACGGCCATGCCCCAGTGATCAAAGTTACCCCGTTTTATAGTACTATTTTTTCTTTAAGTCCTTCTACAAGACACACCGTGACAGATGTTTGAGTTTGGAGGACTAATTTTTTTTCAACCTTGGAACTTAAGGTGATAAATAACCATTTTGGTTTGAAAAACACTCCCACGGAATGGAAAATTTTGAAAATTATAAAGTATATCTACTGGAAAAGGTTCTAAAGCATTTATAAAAAGCGTTTTCGTGTATTTTGTAACGTTTTTTTTTTTTGTCGATTGGGGGACTGATCAAGGATCCTGATTCTCAAATGTTTATATTGCAAATCTTTAAATGCTGAGTATCATCGTCGATTAGAAGTAATCAAGTTATGTCACCGAAAAAAACGGGTGTTTTTGCACAAAGAAAAGGTTTTCTTATCATCAAATTAAATTATGGTTGAAGTCTCATTAACTTAAGCTGTAGGATTTAATGACATTTATCTAAAAAAAATAATATAAGAGGCTATTAATAGCAAAGATTCTGAAAGCACTTGTTTTTTCATGATAGGTAGCAGATAAAAAATCTAATCAAATTCAAGCCATGGAGAAAGCACCTTCGTCCCAGCTCGGACAGTCAGAGAACCGACATTACCCTCATTGATGTTTTATGGTGCGAACCGGTAAATGATGATTCTTATTTTGTAGCCCCCAGTTTTCATCGTTGTCCGTTTCCTTTCGGATTCGTGTGCGCAAAACTACCGGGGGATAGCAGTTTTCTGGGGCCAGATGGCTCATTCCGGTCAGCACAAATGGTCAAAGAAGATGACAGGTTTTTTGTTGTTGTTGTTGTTGTTGTGGGAGTGTGGGCAGGATATTTCCCGCCTGGAATTGGAAGAAAGAAAGTCAAACAACGGAATCTGTGACTGACATCACGGGCCATTAAACACTTCAGCTGAGGCAAATAATTCGACAGCAGTCAGCGGTGTTTATTTTATCGAAGCGCCATGTGTGCCACGTGTCGGAAAGTGAAATGTTGTTGGCCGTTTGAGGTTATGTTCGTAACCAGGAAAAAAGAACGAGTACGGGTTTAGGGTTAATAAAAGCGACTTACTGTTGGACCCTTTCAAATGGAGAAATTTCTGGCCGGAGAAAGCATTCGCAATTATTAAAGCGGATTTGTAAGCCGCTTAAAAGCTACTACTTGGATGGACAAATCTTTTTGAGTAGTTCGTGATAATGAAGCTATCGTTATTTCACAGAAGCCTTAGAATTAAAAAAAAAATTAATTCATTGGTTAGAATATTAAGATCAAAATCTAAAAATTCAAAAAATATTTCGGAGAACTTTGTCAAAAGTCACCATCGCATAAAAGATGTGTAAAATAGAATCATCCACGTCGTCAACTGTTAGATAACAGCGGGAGAAGATCTACCAGCAGAAATCGTTCCGTTTAAGTGTCCTAAAACCAACTTTCCTCGATGGTACTTGGGGAAAATTTACTACCATACTTTCTCGTTTGACTTGACGGGCTCGACAGGGCTGAGCATTCTCGGTTAATGTCCACCCACCTACATTCAAAATCACAACCACACGGACACAGCAAGAGAGAAGTAGTTCTCCACTTTATCTTACAGGCTTTTCGTTTGTACCCGTCCTAGCTATAGCAGGACCGAAGAATGAAAATGATATTGAGTGGCCTCGCAAAATGGCAGAACTGTGTCGCAGCATCATCCCTAGGAAAATAAGCAAAATGGGCCACGATGGGCAATTTTTTCTAGGAATTTTTTCATTCAAGCAAAAATAAACCTCTGCTGCTGTGGCGGCCAGAGTTGTACTTTTGATAGAAAAAAGCACGTTGCTCAATGTTGGGACCAAACATCTTAAAAGACATTTCACAAGATTCATACCATTAGAAATTTTTTATGCTTAGATACCTGTTTTATTTTTAAGTTGAAACCTTTTACTGGATTTTACAAAATTCAACTGGATGTCGAAAATATCACCACTTTCAAAGTGACTTGAGGGAATTTTTTTTTATTATCTGACAATTTGCGCCGGGGGTCTTCAGATTTTCCCCATAATTGAAAATTCGGTTCATTTTTGCGACTTAAAAACACATGTATTTTTTCAGATTCCTAACATTTTTATTTTTTGAGTTAGCTTCGGTTAGATTTTTTTGTCAATAAAAAATAACCATTTTTCAAAGCTACATAACTCTGTTAGTTTTCAACGGAAATTATAAAATAGCACATCAAAATGCATTGAAATTTTATCAGCTTTCCAAATAAAATAGCTGGAAAAAAATTAATAAAGACCTTCAACATGAAAAGTTGTAAATAAACTTTAAATGGTGTCTAAAAGTACCGGCTGCACCACCGAATATTTTGCAAAAATACCATTGAATAGCTCAATTTATGATGCAACTTTCATCTGAAGACACCAAAGTGGGCCATTAACTCCTTGAAGAGTTATGAAAGAAATAATGACGATAAATCTCTTTTTTTGCGACGAAAACAAACAATGGTCGAACAACTGCACTCACATATGAAGATAGCGCGCACTTCTAACAACATGAAAACAAAAGAACTTATCAAAGCAGGTAAAAAACACTACTTTTTCGTGCTTTGTAGAGTGTTTGCAGCATAACTGACTTTAAATTTTAACTAAAATTCTTAGTATCGTATTGTTAATGTGATATAACAAATAATGGGAATGTTGCTTTTACAACCGATCAAAGATCATTGTGAAGCATAATCAATGCCAATAGTAGAAGGTTCAGTCCCTGTGTTTGGGATCACAATAATATGATTAAAAAATGAAATATAGACGTGTTTTACATAGTTTTTATATCGGGAGCTAAGCACTGGACACCAAAATCCTTTCCCATTGATCAAAAACAAAGAGTGTGACACAAATGTAGAAATAATCGAAGAGCTCAGTATGGCCAGCCCAGGCTGTAGAAAGCATCATTCCCATTGTAGGTAATATGACATTGAAAATATGATACTTTTACCGTATTCGTTTTCTCCATTCGCCCAGTTTTGAGGTTTACCATACTAGAACAAACATAATTCGTCGTCAGTGTTTTGCTACCTCGATCGCTCACAAACGAAACTTCAGTGTTCCACCGTCCATTTTAAATCAAATCTGGGAAATTACGGATGCAAAACTTGTTATGACCTGGTGCAAAACTGGGTATAAACGAATACGTTATTAGATTTTTGGATATAATATGAAGTCAGTTTAGATGCAACACTCTACCGCCCCTACTTTCATACAGTCCCATATGCAAAAACAAGCTAGCGAGAAAATCAGCTTTTCCTGTTTTGGAATACATTCTTAAATTGTGATCACCACTTTCAGCATAAACGAAAATCGTTTCTAGGTTGTCATTATAAATTATAAGACCTGAAATTTTCGAAATTGGATAATTGGTAAGGTTGAGAGCACTATTTTTATTCATTATGGGACTGTCAATCGACCATATTTGAAACCATTTTCGAATCTACTCGCATAACAGTCCCATACAGAATATTTTTTTCTCACGAAGCTACTTTCTAAGAGCTACTTTCTAAGACTTAAATTAAACTTAAATTCAACTTCTAAATGCAATTTTTAGAAAAAGAAACATACTTTTGGAAAAATATCGTAAATTCCACATTGTAAGTTGAATCTTTTTACGATTTTTGATTGCATCCGATAGTTTTTCGCTCAGGAAGTCATTCCTAAGGAAGTCAGACCTGCCTTCGAAAACTTGTGTGCATCATTCGACACCAAGTGAGTTAAATTTTTTAAATGATTCAAAGCAATAAATCAACGACTATTTCGCCGAAAGAAGCATTGAAAAGTAACCAAATCCGTGGTATTTCAAATATGGAACTGTTATTCGGGTGTATTTTCGGGTGCATTTCACAGCCACAAATTGATATTTATTTCGAAATTTGTAGAACAAAACCTCTTTTTTTAGTGTTTTATTTTGAATCCCTATGTTGACCTAACATGACGAAAATTCATATGGGACTGTTATGCGACTAGGGGCAGTCTACAAAGCACGTAAAAATAGTGTTTTTTACCTGCTTTGGTAAGTTCTTTTGTTTTCATGTTGTTAGAAGTGCGCGCTATCTCCATATGTGAGTGCAGTTGTTCGACCATTGTTTTTTTTCGATGCAAAAAAAGAGATTTGTTGTCATTATTTCTTTCATAACTCTTCAAGGAGTTAATGGCCCACTTTGGTGTCTTCAGATGAAAGTTGCATCATAAATTGAGCTATTCAATGGTATTTTTGCAAAATATTCGGTGGTGCAGACGGTACTTTTAGACGCCATTTGAAATTAATTTACAACTTTTCATGTTGAAGGTCTTTATTTATCTTTTTTCAACTGTTTTATTTGGAAAGCTGATAAAATTTCAATGCATTTTGATGTGCTATTTTATAATTTCCGATGAAAAATAACAGAGTTATGTAGCTTTGAAAAATGGTTATTTTTTATTGACAAAAAAATCTAACCGAAGCTAACTCAAAAAATTAAAATGTTAGAAATCTGAAAAAATACATGTGTTTTTAAGTCGCAAAAATGAACCGAATTTTCCATTTTGGAGAAAATCTGAAGACCCCCGGCGCAAACCCGTTAGATAATAAAAAAAAATCCCCTTGACTATCTTCTTTGTTTGATGGCTTTACTAGCTATTTTGTATTTTGATTAGAGCTGTTTTAATAATTTTGTCACTCGCGAATTAAATTAACGATTCAATAATCAGTATTAAAACCCGAATCCAGTGCAACTGTGTTTGTGGTTAACAATTGGGTTCAAACTAAATGATCATGAGCTCAGGCGCCTTGAATTCTACAGAATGAGCTACGGATAGATCCAAGCTGAGTCATAATCACTTTTTGAACTTATTTTTGTTTTCCGAGAACGCGCCTATCAAATGTTCTAGCAGCATTTGGATATGGTCGTAGACAAACGAAAACAAACTTGAAAAGTACAAACCCTGCAAACCGGAGAACAAAAACGCACATATGTATGAAAACTTATCTTAAAGTCTGTTTCACTTAGAATCTGGTCGCATCTTTTCATTTCCTGCAGCGCCCCTAGTTGTCACATCGCAAATCTATTGGCAGTGTTTTGATCCGGATGGTTTGTTTACTAAGTGGTGAAAATTTCATCAAGATTGAAGCAGTCAGTCAAAATTTATCGACGATGGAACGCGAAAGGCGAGAGAAAATTCTGCACACTCACGTAGAGAAACCGACGTGGTCAGGGGTGAAGATCGCGAAATTCCTGAAATATCCAAAATCAACTGTAAATTCGGTGCTGCAACGTTACCGGGGGCCCTTACGGTGGATCAAGCAAAAAATACCAGGCTTAAAAGTGGAACATATGACCGGAAGCTGCGAGCAAAGGTAATTCAATCAGTTCACAATAATCCTGGAATCTCTTTGCTTGATTTGGCGAAAATTTGTTTGCGAGAAGGCTTGCAGTCGTATCATGCAAGCAAACACAGGACGCTGAAACAAAACCTGGTTGCCAAAACCAGGGCAAGGAAGTTGTACGAGAAAGTGTTGACCAAGTACAACGGATGCATTTTGATGGACGACGAAACTTACGTCAAAATGGATTTTGAACAAATACCCGATAACAAATTTTACCTTGCGAAGCGTAAAGGGAATGTTCCGGGTAGATTCAAGTTTGTTTTCGCAGATAAATTTACTCGTAAGTTGATGATTTAGCTAGTGATCTGTAGTTGTAGGAAGAAGACTAAGATTTTCATCACTGGGGACACAATGAATGGAAATGTTTACAAAGAAGAATGTCTCCAGAGGAGGGTTTTGCCATTCATTCGGTCCCACAAAGGTCCGGTGAAGTTCTGGCCGGACCTGACAAGCTGCCACTACAGTCGGGATGTTGTTGAGTGGTATAAGTAGAACAAAATCGATTTTGTGGAAAAAAAGTATCAATCCACCAAACTGTCCGGATTTTCGTCCCATCGAGAAATATTGGGCAATAGTTAAGGGCAAACTAAAGAAATGTGGCAGAACCATGAAAAAACCCGCTCAAATGGAAAAGTGGTGGAACAAGATGGTGAATGAGGTTACCAGCAGTACTGTGCAGAAAATGATGGGTGGTATCACAAAAAAAGTTCGAAAATTCATCCGAAAAGCTGACGAATGATTTTTATGTATTTTTTTCCTTAAAGTGCAATAAAAACCCTACAAAATGAAATTCCTACTTTTGTTGTACCTTATGTCTTTGCGGAGAAATGATCTATTTTTTCCGACCAGATTCTATGTGAAACAGACTTTACTTTAGCAGATGCCTTGATAAATGAAGATTCAATTTATTCCCGCTATTTATGACTCATCCGATAGGAAATTAATAGAATCTCTGATATTTATTCCACATAAATTCTTCTATATTACGTTGTTCTACTCGAATAAAACTCGTTATCCCAATGCAGGCAACATAAATTTTCTTATACTAAGCCTGAATGGGTTATGACTTGTTCGAAAGTCAACTTAGAAAGTAGAGAAAGCTCTAGAACCCAGCAAGCATGAAATCGAATCAGAAATGATAACTTCAGTCGTTTACAATGGAGAAGCCTATTAGAAGATCTAGTCCTTATTGAAGAGTTACCATATCTTTCGAAGCCATAACGTCATGCAATTTTTCTAAAATTTCACTTTGGATCAGATGAGGACCATGTAGATGGAACTATAAAAAACAATTATTGACTGGTCCATTGCCCGCCAAGTTCGTGCATGAGATAATTCTAATAAAATCTGGCCATAAAATGGCCAATAAAATGGCCATTAAAATTCGCCTTAAACAAAAAGTGTGTCATTTTTTCTGATATTTAGTGCGAGCTGCTTAAGATCAATTGAGTCTGGTACAATCGAAGCAATCGACCATGTGCTCGCTCGGCTAAAATCCCGAGTCGATGGGTAGTGGGGTTAGAGAAACAAGAGAGATCAATAGCGGGAAAGATCACATGCGGGATATACATGGTGTTTTCGATAGAAGGTAAAGCAGTTGATCGGCAGAGCTCGATTGCTCGGGTTCGCCGGTTTCATCACGTTTACCGTGGTGAAATTGGCTAACGCGCCGTTGTACTGAAGCGGAGATTGCAGGTTCGAGTCCTGCCGGTGAGCCGTTGTATCTTTTTCGAAAAATTCATTATATTTACGGCTTGTGTTCTCTCGTTCTTTGATAGCTCATTTTTTTCTAATTCTTTCCATCATCTACGAAGATTTCTCCGATTTAAACGCGTTTTCCTTTGACCAAATTTTGACCGTATCACTCTTTATCCCGGACAACTGCATACTATCCAGTGAAAGCCGTCAATAGTGACTTTGAACCTTTTTATTTTGCTGATTTATTCATCAAAGAGTGGAATTTTGTTTTTTTTTGTCGCAGCTAATATTGCTGTGTGACAAAATGACGCGACGCAAAAAAAACCGTTCTGCTGATGAAATAGCGTCACCTGACAAGCTTGATGATTCTTATCTAAAAAAAAACAAAAGATTGTGGCAGCTGCGATTGAGATCGACAATGACGATGATCGTGAGTCAACATCCGATCAGGGTGGTCCAGAAATCACTCTTTTAGAATTGCACCAAATGATCAAAAACGACATTTTGAATGCTAGCAGCTCAAAAAATATAAGAATAGATAACATTGCGGTAAATATAAATAAATCATTTGAAAAGCTACAGCATGAGGTTGAGGAGGGGAAAGTATCTCAACAATTTATTTCTAACGAATTTGAACAATGAAAGTTTCTCTGGATGATCATATATCTATGGTTTCATCTATGCAAAATGAGATAGCTGAACTTAAGAATGATCAAACACAAAATCGACAGTATATTGAAGAGTTGAACTTCGAAGTTAATATGATCAAACAATCTTCAATGGAGGGTCACCAGCTTATTTCAAATGTGTTGCAGCTTATAAACGAGGATCTTGTTCATCTGTTAAACAACATATTAAGTAGCCTGGGAATATCCGGCAATTCTTATAACATTATTGGTATTACGCGACTGTCTTTGACAAATGGCAGAGGTCTGTCTCCGATCCTGGTCCGCTTCATGAACATAGCACTTAAGGATAAAATAATGACAACGGCGCGGGAAAAACCACTGAGCTGCAATGACATTGGACTCAACATCGATCAACGGATTTACTTCAACCACCGACTGACGCACTTAAATCAACGTCTTCTAGGAATAGCGAGAATATTTAAGATAGATAACCATTACAAATTTGTGGAGTTCTCAAACGGATTTGTGTTTCTTAAAAAAGATGAAAAATCTAAAGCCTTCAAAATAACGGATATCCAAAATTTGCCAAATCATAATTGAATAGTGGGAACATTCTTCGATTGCAACTGATATATTTTTTGTAAATTTTGTTATGATGCACGGTTTGATAAAATAAAAATTGATTTTCACCGGTTATTTGAATTGTAAAGAATTGATTTATGAGATACTTGCACTTGTAACAAGTCACTAGTGTTGTGGCTGCAGCAGTTTTTTAAGCTTCTTTGCCACAAAACAACCGAAATAGAGAAAAAAAAACAACATAGGAATAAAGCTATGAAAATGTTTGCTGGGAAGCCAGGCCGTTGAAAACATTAATGTTTACATATTCTTATTAATTGGACACGTTTTAAATAAAATTAGTTGCCCTTTTTGGACCCTTTAAAATTTCACCGTGAATATGGCGAAACCGTGAATTTGGCGAAACTAAAAATTAAAAAGGAAAAGCTATTCTTACTGTCCCTAATCAATAATTAATAATTTTTTCTGTAGTGGAAACGTTTTGTACTGATAAATTTTGATCATAAGATGTAATTATCAAAGATAACTAAACACAAAGGATCGATTTCAGTGCAAATTATTCTTCTCTATAGCAATTTAAGGAATTTTTCTTGAAATAAAACCATGTAGGATATAAATTTGATAGTTTACATCTTATTAAAGTTTTTTTTTTTTTTGTTTCGATTATAGTCGTTTTACCATCATTATGGCATTCGCGACTTTATCAACGTTGCAGTTGGCGGATCGTTATTGAAAAACTCATCCGGTACAACTGTGTTCGATGTTTACTCTTGGGCTCGAACTCGCGGACATCGGCTCAGAAGACAACAGACTTGCCAACTGAGCTATATCACAAGCCCCATCTTATTAAAGTGATTTATTAAGTTTTTATGGAAATTTAACGGTCGTTATCTCTTATGTCGATTTTAAAAAAGAGCTCGAAGAAAAAAGCTTGAAAAAAATTCTTTTGCAAATTCGAAATTTCTATATTTTAATCTTCACACCTTCGATAAACTTAAAAGTTTACCTTTTCGAAAAATATTTTGAAGTTTGCTCAACTACCAACTTTAATTACCAGCATAGGGGAGGAGTAGACGGTGACCGTTGACGGGTGTGTTTTGAGCTGTAAATCGGTGAAATCGTTTATTTAAAAATCAAATTAAATTTCTTTTTTAAGTGTAATAAGTATAAAATTCAGGAAAAATATTCAGTTAGGCTTCCGCTTTTCCAAATCCGAATTGCCGGGCCTTACCCCTGCCATCAGATTTTGAACAGCCATCTTGTCCACCTTTTTCGCGGCAGAAAGCCAGTTTGCCTTGAACTGCTGCTCGTCCTTAGCAGTTTTTTTGGTCTTCTTTAGGTTCCGCTTGACAATAGCCCAGTATTTCTCAATTGGGCGGAGCTCTGGCGTGTTGGGAGGGTTCTTGTCCTTGGGAACCACCTGCACGTTGTTGGCGGCGTACCACTCCATGGCCTTTTTACCGTAATGGCAAGATGCCAAATCCAGCTAAAACAGTATGGAACAAGGTATGATGAGGTATGATTTTATAGGAAGACTGCTAATGTATATACATGTGTAGTATATTGCCGTTATTTCCGCAATGAAAATGGTACAAGGGGCAAGGAGAGAGAAACTGGCTTCATGATTAACATTAAATACTCCAAATCCGACACAATTTTGATAGGCTGACCCATCTGTAAAAAAGACGTTTTCCGGTGGAAAAAATGAAATTTTTTCTAAACATAAGTTTCGTAATAGAATTTTGTCAGCTGTATTGGGCTGTCTAGTTTTGAGATCAATGAGGGATAAGTCAATAGATGATGGCATGTTAAAGGCTATTGCATTTGATTCATAATAATGTGAAAGCGTTGAATTAGAAGAATTAACAGTTAAACAATCTCTATACGAATTTAAAAATTTACTTTCCGGATTATACTCGAATAAAATATCCAAACGGTCTATCACTAAAGAATGAGAAATGTGACAATTTACTAAATATCTACAACTCAACTCATTAAAACGAAGATATAATGGAGGTACCCCTGCAAGAACTTCAACTGCTAATGTATGAGTTGATGTCATTAGTCCCAAACAAATACGTAAACATCTAAGTTGAATACGTTGTAGCTTTAAAAAATGACATTTTGCTGTTGATTGAAAAACAAAACAACCATATTCCATTACCGATAAAATTGTTGTTTTATATAATTTTATCATGTCAGAAGGGTGAGCACCCCACCATGTACTCGATATGGTCCTTAGAAAATTTATCCGTCTTTGGCATTTTTGTACAAGATATCGAATATGTAATCCCCATGTACATTTCGGGTCGTAAAAAACTCCGAGATATTTAAAACCTTGTGCTCTAATTATTTCAGTTCCATATAAATAAAGTTTTATTTGCGAAGGATGATGTTTACGGGAAAAGACTACCAACTCTGTTTTAGACACCGATAGTTCTAAACCAATATTTAAAGCCCATGTAACCAGATTATCTAGAGATGTCTGTAAATTTTGTTGAATTTTTTGTGAATCTTTACCCGAGGAAGCAATACATGCATCATCTGCATATTGAACCAATGAACAGTTGTTAGTAATGCATGAGTCTATGTTTGAAATATATAGATTATAACAAAGGGGGCTTAGAGAAGAACCTTGAGTGAGACCAACCATACTATGTCGAATTGTTTTGACTTCATTATTATGAGTAAAATGCAAAATTTTCAACGATAATAAATTGTATAAGAAATTCACCATTAGTTTTGGAATCCCAAACAACGACAATTTTTCACAAAGAATGTCAATTCGTACATTATCATATGCTCCTTTAACGTCAAGGAATACAACAATTAATTCTTCTTGACGAGCAAAAGCAACTTGTATTTCAGAAGCAAGTAATGCTTGACAATCTCGTGTACTACGATTTTGTCGAAATCCGTATTGGGAAGATGAGAGTATATTATGTTTCTCAGCCCAGCAGTCTAAACGAATATAAATCATTTTCTCGAACATTTTTCGAAGGCAAGGAAGAAGACCAATGGGTCTATATGAATCCGGCTTTGAGGAATTTTTTCCTGGTTTTAAAATGGGTACTATTTTAACTAATCGCCACTCATTCGGAATAGAATTATTATTGAACATCCAATTCAGTGAATCGGTCAACAGCTGCTTTGCATTAGTCGGAAGGTTTTTAATTAGTGCAAATTTAATCCCGTCTATTCCTGGGGCTGTATTATTGCATGCTGACAATGCAATTTCCATCTCGTCCAAAGTGAAATCGTCGTCAAGGCGTTCAAATGTTTGTGAAGCTTCTTCAAATGAAGGGGTATTGGGGGAAACAAAAGTTGGACAAATTATATTGGCAAAATCTTCTTTCCAATCTGCATTATACTGTTGATCATTGTTAATATTTGGTTCAAAATTTCGAAGACGGCGGGCTGTGTTCCATAGAACTGACATTGAAGTTTCTCTATTCAAAGATTCCACAAATTTCTTCCAATATTCTCTTTTCTTGGCCTTGAATGTTCTTTTACTCAACGCTTCCAGTTTTTTGTAATTTAGATAGTCGTTCATGTAACCAGAAGATCTGAAAAGTTTAAAGGCTTCTGATCTTTGCGAAACAATTTTTTTACAATCCTCATCCCACCAAATATTTGGTGGTTTACATCTGGAATGATTCCTATACAAAGGCTTTGTTTGAGCTTGATTGGCAGCAATTAAAATTAAATTAGATAGAAAAGAATAAAAATTTGAAACATGTAAGTTCTCTATATTTTCAACTGCTTCAGTTATAATCGAGCTATATTTTTTCCAATCAATATTTTTGGATATGTCCATCGGAATCGTTATGAATTTATTAGAACTAGTAATAAATTGAACAACTATAGGTAAATGATCGCTACCAGCTGGATCAGAAAGTACAGTCCATGAAAAATTGAAAGCAACTGAGGATGAACAGAGTGAAAGGTCAACTCTACTACATCTGGTTGGGGGTGCAGAAATGCGTGTAACCTCTCCAGTATTGAGAATAGATAATTTAAATTCGTCGAGAATATCATAAATTATTTTTGCCCTGGCGTCATCATCAGGCTCACCCCATGCACAACCATGAGCATTAAAATCACCTAAAAGAAGGTAAGGACTTGGAACACAATTCAATAAAGTTTGAAATACATTGATCGTTATGCTACATGATGGTGGAATGTACAATGAGACAACAGAAATTTTTTTATTATTAATATCAATTGAACAAGCAACAGCCTCAATAGGATAAATATTGGGCAAAGGTATTCTTTGGAATGAGTAAGTGTTCTTTATAGCCAATAAAACACCCCCAGCTCTAGTTTGTCTATTACTGTATACAACATTAAACGATGGAATATTGATTGTTAATCCTTCAGTAAGAAATGTTTCTGATAGAGCGATGCAATCAGCATTAATCTGGTTGATAAAAAAACGAAGATTTGTTTGTTTTTGAAGAATACTCCTACAGTTCCATTGAAGAGTCGTAAATTTTTTAACATTCGTTGAGTTAGCCATCGATGGATACAAAAATCCCAAGGGTTGGCCACGATGAGATCAACTTCTTAATCACAATGTTAAGAATGGGGGTCAAATTAAATAAAAGCTCTCTCCAAAAAGATTCTAAATTTAAAAAATTAGCTATCATCTCAATAATTTTTTAACAGACAATTTTTGTGACCCATCAGAATCAGAATTTTGTTCCTGAGTGTGCTCAGGAATAAGCGGAGGGAAATCTGTTTCTTTCAAAGGAAAGTCTGGGGGATCACTTAAGGGTTTAAGATTGGGAATAATTTTCGGCTGATCATGAGTTTTAATCTTTTTTGGGTGGTGAGTGGGGTGAGATCTCTTACGTCTAGGAGGTTCATATGAACAGTGAGCTATCTCACCATCTTCTTCGTTAAGGTCTTCCAATGAACTAAATGAGTTACTACCCGCGAACTCTTCTAAACCTACCGATTGGACAATCTCAGCATAGGAAAGCTTCGATCTATATTGCAAGTGAGCTTTTGCAGCTTTTACTCTCTGTTGATAACTAGGACACTCTTTCTTGGATTCGTGAGTTCCTTTACAATGGAAACAAATGTTTTCTACTATCTGGCACTCATTCTCGCTATGAATTTCTCCACATTTACCACAACGTGGTTTATTGGAACACATCATCATTGTATGACCGTATCTATTGCATTTAGAACATAGCATGACCTTCGGAGTATAAAGACGAACCGGAATAAGAACTCCATCAATCTCTAGGAAGTTAGGAAGAATAGTACCAGCGAAAATTATTCTAACTGCATGTGATGAAGGGACATAATTTTTTTTGTTATCTTTAATCTGAACATCGGATAGTTGATGACATTCTAGAACTTTAACGCGGGTAATACGAGGATCTTTAAACTGTCCAAATCCCTTCTCCATTATGTCTTTCAATTCTAGAGCATCTTGATTAATTACACCGTTTATTTCAACCTTCGCACTAGGGACGTAAACTCGGTATAAAGCGGACAACTTTTTGTTGAAAACTACATTATTGGCATCAGCTCGTCTGGCAAACACCATGCGGACCTTACCATAAGCAACCTTTCTTATCTCCTTAATGGAAGAGAATAACTTATGTACCTCAGCTGAAATCAAAAGAACGTTGATTGGAATTGTCGGGTTCTTCTGCCGAACAAAAACCTCGAATGGTCCCATGACCGATTCTGGATACTGTCGCAAACGATACTCGGCGGGAAGGGATTCATTTTTTGTAGGATCTTCTAACGCATGGATATCTGAGTCTTCAGAGGAGACAGAAACCTCACGGTTCTGTTCCTCCATGTCATGGCCCTCGAGGCCAAGCCCCCTGGTTCACACGTGATTTTACTTAACCTTACTTTATTTGGGATAGCTATAAAAAAATCGAATCACAAAATACTTAGCTTGAGTGAGAGGGGTATCACACAATAGATGCACAGAGCTGATAAGCTACACCACACTACTAAAGCACGAAGCGCGAGATAAAAATACGTCCGTATTCCACAACTGATGCGAAGCGAATGTCCAGCTAAGAATTTTGAAAATATCAAAATCACACCTCTGGATTTTTCCCGACTTTCGAAAGAAAAAGGAGTGGTTCGGCTAGAGCCAGTGCTTTATGCTAATAAAAGATTGGATTTCTGGGAAAATGCACAGGGATGTATGACCCGCAGGGCATGTTGAACAGAATTTCCATTTCACTCTTGTGTGCTCATTTTTTCTTTGTTTTTTTTTTCGTCTCAAAACCAAAGCGCGGTAGTTTTCCTTATCATATTTCACCCATTACTTTCTTCCTTTCTCCACCTCAAGTGAGCAACTTTTTCCCACTTCCGAGGATCTTCGCATTTGAAGCACTTTCTGAAACAACGATAGACGAATGGCTGTCTGGATATTATATATTGCCATCCGAGGACGTGGTAAGGATTTGACATTTCCGCTCCAGGGCCTCTCGATTTCGGCGGGTGAATAAATTTCAATCTTCTGAATCTTCCAGAAAGAACCGGAGAGAAGTTTTGAATAAACAAATAATTTCAGGCTTCCCGGAAGTATCTGTTTGGAGATGTATTGAGGAAAAAAAGGATTCAGGAAACTTTCATAAGAAACGTGGTCGGTTTATTGATATAAGTTTTACAAGTTTCAGTTATGAAGGATGTTAATTCAGGCAGCAATAATAAAGAACGAGGATAAAATCAACTCGTAGTAACCATTCAAAGAATTTAAAGAAAATTTCATTCACATCTAAAAATTAAAAGATCGAAATAATTTACAAGCTTGCTTTTGTCCATGACTCGTCAAAAGCAATATTAATTTTTTTTATTAGTCGATTCAATCTATAAATATCGCTTCCTGAAAACACCCACTCAAAAACTATTAATCTTCATGTTTTCCGCGTTTTATGAAGTGAATAAACTTTCGATTCCGTTCAGCGCCGTTTCTGGCGTGTAAATTAGATTCGAATTCAAAAATAAAACCAAAGAACCAAAATTCGTTCATACATTCGGCTAGGGTAGATGTTGCCAATTTGGACAAATTCAGTACACAATTTCTTCTGAAGAGAGTAAAACAGTTCTGAGTCTTCGAAATATTTACAGTCTGCCTAAAAAAGTAACACACTTCACCAAAAAATCATTTTCGAAGAAAGCTTGTGGCCGGAAAAAAGGAATCATTTCCTAGCCACATAGAATACGTGAAAAAGGGCTCGAATATGAGAAAACCGATGATGGACATTTGTAACACATGATCCTGGAACCCAGACGCGCTTCTGTGTTTCGGAAAATTGGCTTCCCGATATGACTTTTCAATATGAGTTTGTATGCATGTATGAATAGCTGTGAATGGAAATCCAAATTGGAGTATGGAAATGAAGGTGCATTCGAAGGCGGGTTTTCGGCGAAATTGAATTTCAGTTTTGATGTTTTTATTCTGCAGAAAACTATTCACAGCTGGTTTGAAATTATGTGGCGAAAGCTTTGAAATTGGAGAAATAAATGCGCAAATTTTTAAACAAAAAAATAAACACTCAAGTACTTTTGAGTTCAAGTAATTCAATAATTTATACATGCATTCAAGTTTTAATGAAAAATTGATGTACAACATATTCAAATAGATCTCAAATTGAGAAACTATATTACCAACTTTCATAGAAAATCAAACTTAAATGCCAACTTTCAAATTATATTTATAGCCTACAATGTACTTGCGGGAAAAAAACCAAATAAAACAATTGTCTAGAAATGTACAATTGAACAGAAACAATGAATAGAGATTTCTGAATTGAATCAGAATCAACGAT
>NW_026598345.1:0-135000 GCF_029784155.1 Uranotaenia lowii | reverse complement strand
GCGTTTTTGGGCGATTCTGAGCTTAATTTGGGATCACAACTTTAAAATGCGTTTTCTGGCCTTTAGAAGCGTTTTTTCGAGATTCTGAGCCTAATTTGGGATCACAACTTTAAAATGCGTTTTCTGGCCTTTAGAAGCGTTTTTCAGCGATTCTGAGCTTAATTTGGGATCACAACTTTAAAATGCGTTTTCTGGCCTTTAGAAGCGTTTTTTCGAGATTCTGAACCTAATTTGGGATCACAACTTTAAAATGCGTTTTCTGGCCTTTAGAAGCGTTTTTCAGCGATTCTGAGCTTAATTTGGGATCACAACTTTAAAATGCGTTTTCTGGCCTTTAGAAGCGTTTTTCAGCGATTCTGAGCTTAATTTGGGATCACAACTTTAAAATGCGTTTTCTGGCCTTTAGAAGCGTTTTTTCGAGATTCTGAGCTTAATTTGGGATCACAACTTTAAAATGCGTTTTCTGGCCTTTAGAAGCGTTTTTGGGCGATTCTGAGCTTAATTTGGGATCACAACTTTAAAATGCGTTTTCTGGCCTTTAGAAGCGTTTTTTCGAGATTCTGAGCCTAATTTGGGATCACAACTTTAAAATGCGTTTTCTGGCCTTTAGAAGCGTTTTTGGGCGATTCTGAGCTTAATTTGGGATCACAACTTTAAAATGCGTTTTCTGGCCTTTAGAAGCGTTTTTCAGCGATTCTGAGCTTAATTTGGGATCACAACTTTAAAATGCGTTTTCTGGCCTTTAGAAGCGTTTTTGGGCGATTCTGAGCTTAATTTGGGATCACAACTTTAAAATGCGTTTTCTGGCCTTTAGAAGCGTTTTTTCGAGATTCTGAGCTTAATTTGGGATCACAACTTAAAAATGCGTTTTCTGGCCTTTAGAAGCGTTTTTGGGCGATTCTGAGCTTAATTTGGGATCACAACTTTAAAATGCGTTTTCTGGCCTTTAGAAGCGTTTTTCAGCAATTCTGAGCTTAATTTGGGATCACAACTTTAAAATGCGTTTTCTGGCCTTTAGAAGCGTTTTTTCGAGATTCTGAGCTTAATTTGGGATCACAACTTTAAAATGCGTTTTCTGGCCTTTAGAAGCGTTTTTGGGCGATTCTGAGCTTAATTTGGGATCACAACTTTAAAATGCGTTTTTTGGCCTTTAGAAGCGTTTTTTCGAGATTCTGAGCCTAATTTGGGATCACAACTTTAAAATGCGTTTTCTGGCCTTTAGAAGCGTTTTTTCGAGATTCTGAGCTTAATTTGGGATCACAACTTTAAAATGCGTTTTCTGGCCTTTAGAAGCGTTTTTTCGAGATTCTGAGCTTAATTTGGGATCACAACTTTAAAATGCGTTTTTTGGCCTTTAGAAGCGTTTTTGGGCGATTCTGAGCTTAATTTGGGATCACAACTTTAAAATGCGTTTTCTGGCCTTTAGAAGCGTTTTTCAGCGATTCTGAGCTTAATTTGGGATCACAACTTTAAAATGCGTTTTCTGGCCTTTAGAAGCGTTTTTCAGCGATTCTGAGCTTAATTTGGGATCACAACTTTAAAATGCGTTTTCTGGCCTTTAGAAGCGTTTTTCAGCGATTCTGAGCTTAATTTGGGATCACAACTTTAAAATGCGTTTTCTGGCCTTTAGAAGCGTTTTTTCGAGATTCTGAGCCTAATTTGGGATCACAACTTTAAAATGCGTTTTTTGGCCTTTAGAAGCGTTTTTGGGCGATTCTGAGCTTAATTTGGGATCACAACTTTAAAATGCGTTTTCTGGCCTTTAGAAGCGTTTTTCAGCGATTCTGAGCTTAATTTGGGATCACAACTTTAAAATGCGTTTTCTGGCCTTCAGAAGCGTTTTTCAGCGATTCTGAGCTTAATTTGGGATCACAACTTTAAAATGCGTTTTCTGGCCTTTAGAAGCGTTTTTTCGAGATTCTGAGCTTAATTTGGGATCACAACTTTAAAATGCGTTTTTTGGCCTTTAGAAGCGTTTTTTCGAGATTCTGAGCCTAATTTGGGATCACAACTTTAAAATGCGTTTTCTGGCCTTTAGAAGCGTTTTTTCGAGATTCTGAGCTTAATTTGGGATCACAACTTTAAAATGCGTTTTCTGGCCTTTAGAAGCGTTTTTTCGAGATTCTGAGCTTAATTTGGGATCACAACTTTAAAATGCGTTTTCTGGCCTTTAGAAGCGTTTTTGGGCCATTCTGAGCTTAATTTGGGATCACAACTTTAAAATGCGTTTTCTGGCCTTTAGAAGCGTTTTTGGGCGATTCTGAGCTTAATTTGGGATCACAACTTTAAAATGCGTTTTTTGGCCTTTAGAAGCGTTTTTTCGAGATTCTGAGCCTAATTTGGGATCACAACTTTAAAATGCGTTTTCTGGCCTTTAGAAGCGTTTTTTCGAGATTCTGAGCTTAATTTGGGATCACAACTTTAAAATGCGTTTTCTGGCCTTTAGAAGCGTTTTTGGGCGATTCTGAGCTTAATTTGGGATCACAACTTTAAAATGCGTTTTCTGGCCTTCAGAAGCGTTTTTCAGCGATTCTGAGCTTAATTTGGGATCACAACTTTAAAATGCGTTTTCTGGCCGTTAGAAGCGTTTTTTCGAGATTCTGAGCTTAATTTGGGATCACAACTTTAAAATGCGTTTTCTGGCCTTTAGAAGCGTTTTTGGGCGATTCTGAGCTTAATTTGGGATCACAACTTTAAAATGCGTTTTCTGGCCTTTAGAAGCGTTTTTCAGCAATTCTGAGCTTAATTTGGGATCACAACTTTAAAATGCGTTTTCTGGCCTTTAGAAGCGTTTTTGGGCGATTCTGAGCTTAATTTGGGATCACAACTTTAAAATGCGTTTTCTGGCCTTTAGAAGCGTTTTTGGGCGATTCTGAGCTTAATTTGGGATCACAACTTTAAAATGCGTTTTTTGGCCTTTAGAAGCGTTTTTTCGAGATTCTGAGCCTAATTTGGGATCACAACTTTAAAATGCGTTTTCTGGCCTTTAGAAGCGTTTTTGGGCGATTCTGAGCTTAATTTGGGATCACAACTTTAAAATGCGTTTTCTGGCCTTTAGAAGCGTTTTTTCGAGATTCTGAGCCTAATTTGGGATCACATCTTTAAAATGCGTTTTCTGGCCTTTAGAAGCGTTTTTGGGCGATTCTGAGTTTAATTTGGGATCACAACTTTAAAATGCGTTTTCTGGCCTTTAGAAGCGTTTTTCAGCGATTCTGAGCTTAATTTGGGATCACAACTTTAAAATGCGTTTTCTGGCCTTTAGAAGCGTTTTTGGGCGATTCTGAGCTTAATTTGGGATCACAACTTTAAAATGCGTTTTCTGGCCTTTAGAAGCGTTTTTTCGAGATTCTGAGCTTAATTTGGGATCACAACTTAAAAATGCGTTTTCTGGCCTTTAGAAGCGTTTTTGGGCGATTCTGAGCTTAATTTGGGATCACAACTTTAAAATGCGTTTTCTGGCCTTTAGAAGCGTTTTTCAGCAATTCTGAGCTTAATTTGGGATCACAACTTTAAAATGCGTTTTCTGGCCTTTAGAAGCGTTTTTTCGAGATTCTGAGCTTAATTTGGGATCACAACTTTAAAATGCGTTTTCTGGCCTTTAGAAGCGTTTTTGGGCGATTCTGAGCTTAATTTGGGATCACAACTTTAAAATGCGTTTTTTGGCCTTTAGAAGCGTTTTCTCGAGATTCTGAGCCTAATTTGGGATCACAACTTTAAAATGCGTTTTCTGGCCTTTAGAAGCGTTTTTTCGAGATTCTGAGCTTAATTTGGGATCACAACTTTAAAATGCGTTTTCTGGCCTTTAGAAGCGTTTTTTCGAGATTCTGAGCTTAATTTGGGATCACAACTTTAAAATGCGTTTTTTGGCCTTTAGAAGCGTTTTTGGGCGATTCTGAGCTTAATTTGGGATCACAACTTTAAAATGCGTTTTCTGGCCTTTAGAAGCGTTTTTTCGAGATTCTGAGCTTAATTTGGGATCACAACTTTAAAATGCGTTTTTTGGCCTTTAGAAGCGTTTTTGGGCGATTCTGAGCTTAATTTGGGATCACAACTTTAAAATGCGTTTTTTGGCCTTTAGAAGCGTTTTTTCGAGATTCTGAGCCTAATTTGGGATCACAACTTTAAAATGCGTTTTCTGGCCTTTAGAAGCGTTTTTGGGCGATTCTGAGCTTAATTGGGAATAACTTTAAAATGCGTTTTTTTGCCTTTAGAAGCGTTTTTTCGAGATTCTGAGCCTAATTTGGGATCACAACTTTAAAATGCGTTTTCTGGCCTTTAGAAGCGTTTTTTCGAGATTCTGAGCTTAATTTGGAATCACAACTTTAAAATGCGTTTTCTGGCCTTCAGAAGCGTTTTTCAGCGATTCTGAGCTTAATTTGGGATCACAACTTTAAAATGCGTTTTCTGGCCGTTAGAAGCGTTTTTTCGAGATTCTGAGCTTAATTTGGGATCACAACTTTAAAATGCGTTTTCTGGCCTTTAGAAGCGTTTTTGGGCGATTCTGAGCTTAATTTGGGATCACAACTTTAAAATGCGTTTTCTGGCCTTTAGAAGCGTTTTTCAGCGATTCTGAGCTTAATTTGGGATCACAACTTTAAAATGCGTTTTCTGGCCTTTAGAAGCGTTTTTGGGCGATTCTGAGCTTAATTTGGGATCACAACTTTAAAATGCGTTTTTTGGCCTTTAGAAGCGTTTTTGGGCGATTCTGAGCTTAATTTGGGATCACAACTTTAAAATGCGTTTTCTGGCCTTTAGAAGCGTTTTTTCGAGATTCTGAGCCTAATTTGGGATCACAACTTTAAAATGCGTTTTCTGGCCTTTAGAAGCGTTTTTGGGCGATTCTGAGCTTAATTTGGGATCACAACTTTAAAATGCGTTTTTTGGCCTTTAGAAGCGTTTTTTCGAGATTCTGAGCCTAATTTGGGATCACAACTTTAAAATGCGTTTTCTGGCCTTTAGAAGCGTTTTTTCGAGATTCTGAGCTTAATTTGGGATCACAACTTTAAAATGCGTTTTCTGGCCTTTAGAAGCGTTTTTGGGCGATTCTGAGCTTAATTTGGGATCACAACTTTAAAATGCGTTTTTTGGCCTTTAGAAGCGTTTTTTCGAGATTCTGAGCCTAATTTGGGATCACAACTTTAAAATGCGTTTTCTGGCCTTTAGAAGCGTTTTTTCGAGATTCTGAGCTTAATTTGGGATCACAACTTTAAAATGCGTTTTCTGGCCTTCAGAAGCGTTTTTCAGCGATTCTGAGCTTAATTTGGGATCACAACTTTAAAATGCGTTTTCTGGCCTTTAGAAGCGTTTTTCAGCGATTCTGAGCTTAATTTGGGATCACAACTTTAAAATGCGTTTTCTGGCCTTTAGAAGCGTTTTTCAGCGATTCTGAGCTTAATTTGGGATCACAACTTTAAAATGCGTTTTCTGGCCTTTAGAAGCGTTTTTTCGAGATTCTGAGCTTAATTTGGGATCACAACTTTAAAATGCGTTTTTTGGCCTTTAGAAGCGTTTTTTCGAGATTCTGAGCCTAATTTGGGATCACAACTTTAAAATGCGTTTTCTGGCCTTTAGAAGCGTTTTTTCGAGATTCTGAGCTTAATTTGGGATCACAACTTTAAAATGCGTTTTCTGGCCTTTAGAAGCGTTTTTTCGAGATTCTGAGCTTAATTTGGGATCACAACTTTAAAATGCGTTTTCTGGCCTTTAGAAGCGTTTTTGGGCGATTCTGAGCTTAATTTGGGATCACAACTTTAAAATGCGTTTTCTGGCCTTTAGAAGCGTTTTTGGGCGATTCTGAGCTTAATTTGGGATCACAACTTTAAAATGCGTTTTTTGGCCTTTAGAAGCGTTTTTTCGAGATTCTGAGCTTAATTTGGGATCACAACTTTAAAATGCGTTTTTTGGCCTTTAGAAGCGTTTTTTCGAGATTCTGAGCCTAATTTGGGATCACAACTTTAAAATGCGTTTTCTGGCCTTTAGAAGCGTTTTTGGGCGATTCTGAGCTTAATTTGGGATCACAACTTTAAAATGCGTTTTTTGGCCTTTAGAAGCGTTTTTTCGAGATTCTGAGCTTAATTTGGGATCACAACTTTAAAATGCGTTTTTTGGCCTTTAGAAGCGTTTTTGGGCGATTCTGAGCTTAATTTGGGATCACAACTTTAAAATGCGTTTTCTGGCCTTTAGAAGCGTTTTTTCGAGATTCTGAGCTTAATTTGGGATCACAACTTTAAAATGCGTTTTTTGGCCTTTAGAAGCGTTTTTTCGAGATTCTGAGCCTAATTTGGGATCACAACTTTAAAATGCGTTTTCTGGCCTTTAGAAGCGTTTTTTCGAGATTCTGAGCTTAATTTGGGATCACAACTTTAAAATGCGTTTTTTGGCCTTTAGAAGCGTTTTTTCGAGATTCTGAGCCTAATTTGGGATCACAACTTTAAAATGCGTTTTCTGGCCTTTAGAAGCGTTTTTGGGCGATTCTGAGCTTAATTTGGGATCACAACTTTAAAATGCGTTTTTTGGCCTTTAGAAGCGTTTTTTCGAGATTCTGAGCTTAATTTGGGATCACAACTTTAAAATGCGTTTTTTGGCCTTTAGAAGCGTTTTTGGGCGATTCTGAGCTTAATTTGGGATCACAACTTTAAAATGCGTTTTCTGGCCTTTAGAAGCGTTTTTTCGAGATTCTGAGCTTAATTTGGGATCACAACTTTAAAATGCGTTTTTTGGCCTTTAGAAGCGTTTTTTCGAGATTCTGAGCCTAATTTGGGATCACAACTTTAAAATGCGTTTTCTGGCCTTTAGAAGCGTTTTTTCGAAATTCTGAGCTTAATTTGGGATCACAACTTTAAAATGCGTTTTCTGGCCTTTAGAAGCGTTTTTTCGAGATTCTGAGCTTAATTTGGGATCACAACTTTAAAATGCGTTTTCTGGCCTTTAGAAGCGTTTTTGGGCGATTCTGAGCTTAATTTGGGATCACAACTTTAAAATGCGTTTTCTGGCCTTTAGAAGCGTTTTTGGGCGATTCTGAGCTTAATTTGGGATCACAACTTTAAAATGCGTTTTTTGGCCTTTAGAAGCGTTTTTTCGAGATTCTGAGCCTAATTTGGGATCACAACTTTAAAATGCGTTTTCTGGCCTTTAGAAGCGTTTTTGGGCGATTCTGAGCTTAATTTGGGATCACAACTTTAAAATGCGTTTTTTGGCCTTTAGAAGCGTTTTTTCGAGATTCTGAGCCTAATTTGGGATCACAACTTTAAAATGCGTTTTCTGGCCTTTAGAAGCGTTTTTTCGAGATTCTGAGCTTAATTTGGAATCACAACTTTAAAATGCGTTTTCTGGCCTTTAGAAGCGTTTTTCAGCGATTCTGAGCTTAATTTGGGATCACAACTTTAAAATGCGTTTTCTGGCCTTTAGAAGCGTTTTTCAGCGATTCTGAGCTTAATTTGGGATCACAACTTTAAAATGCGTTTTCTGGCCTTTAGAAGCGTTTTTTCGAGATTCTGAGCTTAATTTGGGATCACAACTTTAAAATGCGTTTTTTGGCCTTTAGAAGCGTTTTTTCGAGATTCTGAGCCTAATTTGGGATCACAACTTTAAAATGCGTTTTCTGGCCTTTAGAAGCGTTTTTTCGAGATTCTGAGCTTAATTTGGGATCACAACTTTAAAATGCGTTTTCTGGCCTTTAGAAGCGTTTTTGGGCGATTCTGAGCTTAATTTGGGATCACAACTTTAAAATGCGTTTTCTGGCCTTTAGAAGCGTTTTTGGGCGATTCTGAGCTTAATTTGGGATCACAACTTTAAAATGCGTTTTTTGGCCTTTAGAAGCGTTTTTTCGAGATTCTGAGCCTAATTTGGGATCACAACTTTAAAATGCGTTTTCTGGCCTTTAGAAGCGTTTTTGGGCGATTCTGAGCTTAATTTGGGATCACAACTTTAAAATGCGTTTTTTGGCCTTTAGAAGCGTTTTTTCGAGATTCTGAGCCTAATTTGGGATCACAACTTTAAAATGCGTTTTCTGGCCTTTAGAAGCGTTTTTTCGAGATTCTGAGCTTAATTTGGAATCACAACTTTAAAATGCGTTTTCTGGCCTTCAGAAGCGTTTTTCAGCGATTCTGAGCTTAATTTGGGATCACAACTTTAAAATGCGTTTTCTGGCCTTTAGAAGCGTTTTTGGGCGATTCTGAGCTTAATTTGGGATCACAACTTTAAAATGCGTTTTCTGGCCTTTAGAAGCGTTTTTGGGCGATTCTGAGCTTAATTTGGGATCACAACTTTAAAATGCGTTTTCTGGCCTTTAGAAGCGTTTTTCAGCGATTCTGAGCTTAATTTGGGATCACAACTTTAAAATGCGTTTTCTGGCCTTTAGAAGCGTTTTTCAGCGATTCTGAGCTTAATTTGGGATCACAACTTTAAAATGCGTTTTCTGGCCTTTAGAAGCGTTTTTGGGCGATTCTGAGCTTAATTTGGGATCACAACTTTAAAATGCGTTTTCTGGCCTTTAGAAGCGTTTTTTCGAGATTCTGAGCTTAATTTGGGATCACAACTTAAAAATGCGTTTTCTGGCCTTTAGAAGCGTTTTTGGGCGATTCTGAGCTTAATTTGGGATCACAACTTAAAAATGCGTTTTCTGGCCTTTAGAAGCGTTTTTGGGCGATTCTGAGCTTAATTTGGGATCACAACTTTAAAATGCGTTTTCTGGCCTTTAGAAGCGTTTTTGGGCGATTCTGAGCTTAATTTGGGATCACAACTTTAAAATGCGTTTTTTGGCCTTTAGAAGCGTTTTTTCGAGATTCTGAGCCTAATTTGGGATCACAACTTTAAAATGCGTTTTCTGGCCTTTAGAAGCGTTTTTTCGAGATTCTGAGCTTAATTTGGGATCACAACTTTAAAATGCGTTTTCTGGCCTTTAGAAGCGTTTTTGGGCGATTCTGAGCTTAATTTGGGATCACAACTTTAAAATGCGTTTTTTGGCCTTTAGAAGCGTTTTTTCGAGATTCTGAGCTTAATTTGGGATCACAACTTTAAAATGCGTTTTCTGGCCTTTAGAAGCGTTTTTTCGAGATTCTGAGCTTAATTTGGGATCACAACTTTAAAATGCGTTTTCTGGCCTTCAGAAGCGTTTTTCAGCGATTCTGAGCTTAATTTGGGATCACAACTTTAAAATGCGTTTTCTGGCCTTTAGAAGCGTTTTTTCGAGATTCTGAGCTTAATTTGGGATCACAACTTTAAAATGCGTTTTCTGGCCTTAAGAAGCGTTTTTTCGAGATTCTGAGCCTAATTTTGGATCACAACTTTAAAATGCGTTTTCTGGCCTTTAGAAGCGTTTTTAGGCGATTCTGAGCTTAATTTGGGATCACAACTTTAAAATGCGTTTTCTGGCCTTTAGAAGCGTTTTTCAGCGATTCTGAGCTTAATTTGGGATCACAACTTTAAAATGCGTTTTCTGGCCTTTAGAAGCGTTTTTGGGCGATTCTGAGCTTAATTTGGGATCACAACTTTAAAATGCGTTTTCTGGCCTTTAGAAGCGTTTTTTCGAGATTCTGAGCTTAATTTGGGATCACAACTTTAAAATGCGTTTTCTGGCCTTTAGAAGCGTTTTTTCGAGATTCTGAGCTTAATTTGGGATCACAACTTTAAAATGCGTTTTTTGGCCTTTAGAAGCGTTTTTTCGAGATTCTGAGCCTAATTTGGGATCACAACTTTAAAATGCGTTTTCTGGCCTTTAGAAGCGTTTTTCAGCGATTCTGAGCTTAATTTGGGATCACAACTTTAAAATGCGTTTTCTGGCCTTTAGAAGCGTTTTTCAGCGATTCTGAGCTTAATTTGGGATCACAACTTTAAAATGCGTTTTCTGGCCTTTAGAAGCGTTTTTGGGCGATTCTGAGCTTAATTTGGGATCACAACTTTAAAATGCGTTTTCTGGCCTTTAGAAGCGTTTTTCAGCAATTCTGAGCTTAATTTGGGATCACAACTTTAAAATGCGTTTTCTGGCCTTTAGAAGCGTTTTTTCGAGATTCTGAGCTTAATTTGGGATCACAACTTTAAAATGCGTTTTCTGGCCTTTAGAAGCGTTTTTTCGAGATTCTGAGCTTAATTTGGGATCACAACTTTAAAATGCGTTTTTTGGCCTTTAGAAGCGTTTTTTCGAGATTCTGAGCCTAATTTGGGATCACAACTTTAAAATGCGTTTTCTGGCCTTTAGAAGCGTTTTTCAGCGATTCTGAGCTTAATTTGGGATCACAACTTTAAAATGCGTTTTCTGGCCTTTAGAAGCGTTTTTCAGCGATTCTGAGCTTAATTTGGGATCACAACTTTAAAATGCGTTTTCTGGCCTTTAGAAGCGTTTTTCAGCGATTCTGAGCTTAATTTGGGATCACAACTTTAAAATGCGTTTTCTGGCCTTTAGAAGCGTTTTTCAGCGATTCTGAGCTTAATTTGGGATCACATCTTTAAAATGCGTTTTCTGGCCTTTAGAAGCGTTTTTGGGCGATTCTGAGCTTAATTTGGGATCACAACTTTAAAATGCGTTTTCTGGCCTTTAGAAGCGTTTTTTCGAGATTCTGAGCTTAATTTGGGATCACAACTTTAAAATGCGTTTTCTGGCCTTTAGAAGCGTTTTTTCGAGATTCTGAGCTTAATTTGGGATCACAACTTTAAAATGCGTTTTTTGGCCTTTAGAAGCGTTTTTTCGAGATTCTGAGCCTAATTTGGGATCACAACTTTAAAATGCGTTTTCTGGCCTTTAGAAGCGTTTTTCAGCGATTCTGAGCTTAATTTGGGATCACAACTTTAAAATGCGTTTTCTGGCCTTTAGAAGCGTTTTTCAGCGATTCTGAGCTTAATTTGGGATCACAACTTTAAAATGCGTTTTCTGGCCTTTAGAAGCGTTTTTGGGCGATTCTGAGCTTAATTTGGGATCACAACTTTAAAATGCGTTTTCTGGCCTTTAGAAGCGTTTTTCAGCAATTCTGAGCTTAATTTGGGATCACAACTTTAAAATGCGTTTTCTGGCCTTTAGAAGCGTTTTTTCGAGATTCTGAGCTTAATTTGGGATCACAACTTTAAAATGCGTTTTCTGGCCTTTAGAAGCGTTTTTTCGAGATTCTGAGCTTAATTTGGGATCACAACTTTAAAATGCGTTTTTTGGCCTTTAGAAGCGTTTTTTCGAGATTCTGAGCCTAATTTGGGATCACAACTTTAAAATGCGTTTTCTGGCCTTTAGAAGCGTTTTTCAGCGATTCTGAGCTTAATTTGGGATCACAACTTTAAAATGCGTTTTCTGGCCTTTAGAAGCGTTTTTCAGCGATTCTGAGCTTAATTTGGGATCACAACTTTAAAATGCGTTTTCTGGCCTTTAGAAGCGTTTTTCAGCGATTCTGAGCTTAATTTGGGATCACAACTTTAAAATGCGTTTTCTGGCCTTTAGAAGCGTTTTTCAGCGATTCTGAGCTTAATTTGGGATCACAACTTTAAAATGCGTTTTCTGGCCTTTAGAAGCGTTTTTCAGCGATTCTGAGCTTAATTTGGGATCACAACTTTAAAATGCGTTTTCTGGCCTTTAGAAGCGTTTTTCAGCGATTCTGAGCTTAATTTGGGATCACAACTTTAAAATGCGTTTTCTGGCCTTTAGAAGCGTTTTTTCGAGATTCTGAGCTTAATTTGGGATCACAACTTTAAAATGCGTTTTCTGGCCTTTAGAAGCGTTTTTTCGAGATTCTGAGCTTAATTTGGAATCACAACTTTAAAATGCGTTTTCTGGCCTTCAGAAGCGTTTTTCAGCGATTCTGAGCTTAATTTGGGATCACAACTTTAAAATGCGTTTTCTGGCCTTTAGAAGCGTTTTTTCGAGATTCTGAGCTTAATTTGGGATCACAACTTTAAAATGCGTTTTCTGGCCTTTAGAAGCGTTTTTGGGCGATTCTGAGCTTAATTTGGGATCACAACTTTAAAATGCGTTTTCTGGCCTTTAGAAGCGTTTTTCAGCGATTCTGAGCTTAATTTGGGATCACAACTTTAAAATGCGTTTTCTGGCCTTTAGAAGCGTTTTTGGGCGATTCTGAGCTTAATTTGGGATCACAACTTTAAAATGCGTTTTCTGGCCTTTAGAAGCGTTTTTGGGCGATTCTGAGCTTAATTTGGGATCACAACTTTAAAATGCGTTTTTTGGCCTTTAGAAGCGTTTTTTCGAGATTCTGAGCCTAATTTGGGATCACAACTTTAAAATGCGTTTTCTGGCCTTTAGAAGCGTTTTTGGGCGATTCTGAGCTTAATTTGGGATCACAACTTTAAAATGCGTTTTTTGGCCTTTAGAAGCGTTTTTTCGAGATTCTGAGCCTAATTTGGGATCACAACTTTAAAATGCGTTTTCTGGCCTTCAGAAGCGTTTTTCAGCGATTCTGAGCTTAATTTGGGATCACAACTTTAAAATGCGTTTTCTGGCCTTTAGAAGCGTTTTTTCGAGATTCTGAGCTTAATTTGGGATCACAACTTTAAAATGCGTTTTCTGGCCTTTAGAAGCGTTTTTTCGAGATTCTGAGCTTAATTTGGGATCACAACTTTAAAATGCGTTTTCTGGCCTTTAGAAGCGTTTTTTCGAGATTCTGAGCTTAATTTGGGATCACAACTTTAAAATGCGTTTTCTGGCCTTCAGAAGCGTTTTTCAGCGATTCTGAGCTTAATTTGGGATCACAACTTTAAAATGCGTTTTTTGGCCTTTAGAAGCGTTTTTTCGAGATTCTGAGCCTAATTTGGGATCACAACTTTAAAATGCGTTTTCTGGCCTTTAGAAGCGTTTTTTCGAGATTCTGAGCTTAATTTGGGATCACAACTTTAAAATGCGTTTTCTGGCCTTTAGAAGCGTTTTTGGGCGATTCTGAGCTTAATTTGGGATCACAACTTTAAAATGCGTTTTCTGGCCTTTAGAAGCGTTTTTCAGCGATTCTGAGCTTAATTTGGGATCACAACTTTAAAATGCGTTTTCTGGCCTTTAGAAGCGTTTTTGGGCGATTCTGAGCTTAATTTGGGATCACAACTTTAAAATGCGTTTTCTGGCCTTTAGAAGCGTTTTTGGGCGATTCTGAGCTTAATTTGGGATCACAACTTTAAAATGCGTTTTTTGGCCTTTAGAAGCGTTTTTTCGAGATTCTGAGCTTAATTTGGGATCACAACTTTAAAATGCGTTTTCTGGCCTTTAGAAGCGTTTTTGGGCGATTCTGAGCTTAATTTGGGATCACAACTTTAAAATGCGTTTTTTGGCCTTTAGAAGCGTTTTTTCGAGATTCTGAGCCTAATTTGGGATCACAACTTTAAAATGCGTTTTCTGGCCTTCAGAAGCGTTTTTCAGCGATTCTGAGCTTAATTTGGGATCACAACTTTAAAATGCGTTTTCTGGCCTTTAGAAGCGTTTTTTCGAGATTCTGAGCTTAATTTGGGATCACAACTTTAAAATGCGTTTTCTGGCCTTTAGAAGCGTTTTTTCGAGATTCTGAGCTTAATTTGGGATCACAACTTTAAAATGCGTTTTCTGGCCTTTAGAAGCGTTTTTTCGAGATTCTGAGCTTAATTTGGGATCACAACTTTAAAATGCGTTTTCTGGCCTTCAGAAGCGTTTTTCAGCGATTCTGAGCTTAATTTGGGATCACAACTTTAAAATGCGTTTTTTGGCCTTTAGAAGCGTTTTTTCGAGATTCTGAGCCTAATTTGGGATCACAACTTTAAAATGCGTTTTCTGGCCTTTAGAAGCGTTTTTTCGAGATTCTGAGCTTAATTTGGGATCACAACTTTAAAATGCGTTTTCTGGCCTTTAGAAGCGTTTTTTCGAGATTCTGAGCTTAATTTGGGATCACAACTTTAAAATGCGTTTTCTGGCCTTTAGAAGCGTTTTTGGGCGATTCTGAGCTTAATTTGGGATCACAACTTTAAAATGCGTTTTCTGGCCTTTAGAAGCGTTTTTGGGCGATTCTGAGCTTAATTTGGGATCACAACTTTAAAATGCGTTTTCTGGCCTTTAGAAGCGTTTTTTCGAGATTCTGAGCCTAATTTGGGATCACAACTTTAAAATGCGTTTTCTGGCCTTTAGAAGCGTTTTTGGGCGATTCTGAGCTTAATTTGGGATCACAACTTTAAAATGCGTTTTTTGGCCTTTAGAAGCGTTTTTTCGAGATTCTGAGCCTAATTTGGGATCACAACTTTAAAATGCGTTTTCTGGCCTTTAGAAGCGTTTTTGGGCGATTCTGAGCTTAATTTGGGATCACAACTTTAAAATGCGTTTTCTGGCCTTTAGAAGCGTTTTTCAGCGATTCTGAGCTTAATTTGGGATCACAACTTTAAAATGCGTTTTCTGGCCTTTAGAAGCGTTTTTCAGCGATTCTGAGCTTAATTTGGGATCACAACTTTAAAATGCGTTTTCTGGCCTTTAGAAGCGTTTTTGGGCGATTCTGAGCTTAATTTGGGATCACAACTTTAAAATGCGTTTTCTGGCCTTTAGAAGCGTTTTTTCGAGATTCTGAGCTTAATTTGGGATCACAACTTAAAAATGCGTTTTCTGGCCTTTAGAAGCGTTTTTGGGCGATTCTGAGCTTAATTTGGGATCACAACTTAAAAATGCGTTTTCTGGCCTTTAGAAGCGTTTTTGGGCGATTCTGAGCTTAATTTGGGATCACAACTTTAAAATGCGTTTTCTGGCCTTTAGAAGCGTTTTTGGGCGATTCTGAGCTTAATTTGGGATCACAACTTTAAAATGCGTTTTTTGGCCTTTAGAAGCGTTTTTTCGAGATTCTGAGCCTAATTTGGGATCACAACTTTAAAATGCGTTTTCTGGCCTTTAGAAGCGTTTTTTCGAGATTCTGAGCTTAATTTGGGATCACAACTTTAAAATGCGTTTTCTGGCCTTTAGAAGCGTTTTTGGGCGATTCTGAGCTTAATTTGGGATCACAACTTTAAAATGCGTTTTTTGGCCTTTAGAAGCGTTTTTTCGAGATTCTGAGCCTAATTTGGGATCACAACTTTAAAATGCGTTTTCTGGCCTTTAGAAGCGTTTTTTCGAGATTCTGAGCTTAATTTGGGATCACAACTTTAAAATGCGTTTTCTGGCCTTCAGAAGCGTTTTTCAGCGATTCTGAGCTTAATTTGGGATCACAACTTTAAAATGCGTTTTCTGGCCTTTAGAAGCGTTTTTTCGAGATTCTGAGCTTAATTTGGGATCACAACTTTAAAATGCGTTTTCTGGCCTTTAGAAGCGTTTTTTCGAGATTCTGAGCCTAATTTTGGATCACAACTTTAAAATGCGTTTTCTGGCCTTTAGAAGCGTTTTTGGGCGATTCTGAGCTTAATTTGGGATCACAACTTTAAAATGCGTTTTCTGGCCTTTAGAAGCGTTTTTCAGCGATTCTGAGCTTAATTTGGGATCACAACTTTAAAATGCGTTTTCTGGCCTTTAGAAGCGTTTTTGGGCGATTCTGAGCTTAATTTGGGATCACAACTTTAAAATGCGTTTTCTGGCCTTTAGAAGCGTTTTTTCGAGATTCTGAGCTTAATTTGGGATCACAACTTTAAAATGCGTTTTCTGGCCTTCAGAAGCGTTTTTCAGCGATTCTGAGCTTAATTTGGGATCACAACTTTAAAATGCGTTTTCTGGCCTTTAGAAGCGTTTTTTCGAGATTCTGAGCTTAATTTGGGATCACAACTTTAAAATGCGTTTTCTGGCCTTAAGAAGCGTTTTTTCGAGATTCTGAGCCTAATTTTGGATCACAACTTTAAAATGCGTTTTCTGGCCTTTAGAAGCGTTTTTAGGCGATTCTGAGCTTAATTTGGGATCACAACTTTAAAATGCGTTTTCTGGCCTTTAGAAGCGTTTTTCAGCGATTCTGAGCTTAATTTGGGATCACAACTTTAAAATGCGTTTTCTGGCCTTTAGAAGCGTTTTTGGGCGATTCTGAGCTTAATTTGGGATCACAACTTTAAAATGCGTTTTCTGGCCTTTAGAAGCGTTTTTTCGAGATTCTGAGCTTAATTTGGGATCACAACTTTAAAATGCGTTTTCTGGCCTTTAGAAGCGTTTTTCAGCGATTCTGAGCTTAATTTGGGATCACAACTTTAAAATGCGTTTTCTGGCCTTCAGAAGCGTTTTTCAGCGATTCTGAGCTTAATTTGGGATCACAACTTTAAAATGCGTTTTCTGGCCTTTAGAAGCGTTTTTTCGAGATTCTGAGCTTAATTTGGGATCACAACTTTAAAATGCGTTTTCTGGCCTTTAGAAGCGTTTTTCAGCGATTCTGAGCTTAATTTGGGATCACAACTTTAAAATGCGTTTTCTGGCCTTTAGAAGCGTTTTTCAGCGATTCTGAGCTTAATTTGGGATCACAACTTTAAAATGCGTTTTCTGGCCTTTAGAAGCGTTTTTCAGCGATTCTGAGCTTAATTTGGGATCACAACTTTAAAATGCGTTTTCTGGCCTTTAGAAGCGTTTTTCAGCGATTCTGAGCTTAATTTGGGATCACAACTTTAAAATGCGTTTTCTGGCCTTTAGAAGCGTTTTTCAGCGATTCTGAGCTTAATTTGGGATCACAACTTTAAAATGCGTTTTCTGGCCTTTAGAAGCGTTTTTTCGAGATTCTGAGCTTAATTTGGGATCACAACTTTAAAATGCGTTTTCTGGCCTTTAGAAGCGTTTTTTCGAGATTCTGAGCTTAATTTGGAATCACAACTTTAAAATGCGTTTTCTGGCCTTCAGAAGCGTTTTTCAGCGATTCTGAGCTTAATTTGGGATCACAACTTTAAAATGCGTTTTCTGGCCTTTAGAAGCGTTTTTTCGAGATTCTGAGCTTAATTTGGGATCACAACTTTAAAATGCGTTTTCTGGCCTTTAGAAGCGTTTTTGGGCGATTCTGAGCTTAATTTGGGATCACAACTTTAAAATGCGTTTTCTGGCCTTTAGAAGCGTTTTTCAGCGATTCTGAGCTTAATTTGGGATCACAACTTTAAAATGCGTTTTCTGGCCTTTAGAAGCGTTTTTGGGCGATTCTGAGCTTAATTTGGGATCACAACTTTAAAATGCGTTTTCTGGCCTTTAGAAGCGTTTTTGGGCGATTCTGAGCTTAATTTGGGATCACAACTTTAAAATGCGTTTTTTGGCCTTTAGAAGCGTTTTTTCGAGATTCTGAGCCTAATTTGGGATCACAACTTTAAAATGCGTTTTCTGGCCTTTAGAAGCGTTTTTGGGCGATTCTGAGCTTAATTTGGGATCACAACTTTAAAATGCGTTTTTTGGCCTTTAGAAGCGTTTTTTCGAGATTCTGAGCCTAATTTGGGATCACAACTTTAAAATGCGTTTTCTGGCCTTCAGAAGCGTTTTTCAGCGATTCTGAGCTTAATTTGGGATCACAACTTTAAAATGCGTTTTCTGGCCTTTAGAAGCGTTTTTTCGAGATTCTGAGCTTAATTTGGGATCACAACTTTAAAATGCGTTTTCTGGCCTTTAGAAGCGTTTTTTCGAGATTCTGAGCTTAATTTGGGATCACAACTTTAAAATGCGTTTTCTGGCCTTTAGAAGCGTTTTTTCGAGATTCTGAGCTTAATTTGGGATCACAACTTTAAAATGCGTTTTCTGGCCTTCAGAAGCGTTTTTCAGCGATTCTGAGCTTAATTTGGGATCACAACTTTAAAATGCGTTTTTTGGCCTTTAGAAGCGTTTTTTCGAGATTCTGAGCCTAATTTGGGATCACAACTTTAAAATGCGTTTTCTGGCCTTTAGAAGCGTTTTTTCGAGATTCTGAGCTTAATTTGGGATCACAACTTTAAAATGCGTTTTCTGGCCTTTAGAAGCGTTTTTGGGCGATTCTGAGCTTAATTTGGGATCACAACTTTAAAATGCGTTTTCTGGCCTTTAGAAGCGTTTTTCAGCGATTCTGAGCTTAATTTGGGATCACAACTTTAAAATGCGTTTTCTGGCCTTTAGAAGCGTTTTTGGGCGATTCTGAGCTTAATTTGGGATCACAACTTTAAAATGCGTTTTCTGGCCTTTAGAAGCGTTTTTGGGCGATTCTGAGCTTAATTTGGGATCACAACTTTAAAATGCGTTTTTTGGCCTTTAGAAGCGTTTTTTCGAGATTCTGAGCTTAATTTGGGATCACAACTTTAAAATGCGTTTTCTGGCCTTTAGAAGCGTTTTTGGGCGATTCTGAGCTTAATTTGGGATCACAACTTTAAAATGCGTTTTTTGGCCTTTAGAAGCGTTTTTTCGAGATTCTGAGCCTAATTTGGGATCACAACTTTAAAATGCGTTTTCTGGCCTTCAGAAGCGTTTTTCAGCGATTCTGAGCTTAATTTGGGATCACAACTTTAAAATGCGTTTTCTGGCCTTTAGAAGCGTTTTTTCGAGATTCTGAGCTTAATTTGGGATCACAACTTTAAAATGCGTTTTCTGGCCTTTAGAAGCGTTTTTTCGAGATTCTGAGCTTAATTTGGGATCACAACTTTAAAATGCGTTTTCTGGCCTTTAGAAGCGTTTTTTCGAGATTCTGAGCTTAATTTGGGATCACAACTTTAAAATGCGTTTTCTGGCCTTCAGAAGCGTTTTTCAGCGATTCTGAGCTTAATTTGGGATCACAACTTTAAAATGCGTTTTTTGGCCTTTAGAAGCGTTTTTTCGAGATTCTGAGCCTAATTTGGGATCACAACTTTAAAATGCGTTTTCTGGCCTTTAGAAGCGTTTTTTCGAGATTCTGAGCTTAATTTGGGATCACAACTTTAAAATGCGTTTTCTGGCCTTTAGAAGCGTTTTTTCGAGATTCTGAGCTTAATTTGGGATCACAACTTTAAAATGCGTTTTCTGGCCTTTAGAAGCGTTTTTGGGCGATTCTGAGCTTAATTTGGGATCACAACTTTAAAATGCGTTTTTTGGCCTTTAGAAGCGTTTTTTCGAGATTCTGAGCCTAATTTGGGATCACAACTTTAAAATGCGTTTTCTGGCCTTTAGAAGCGTTTTTGGGCGATTCTGAGCTTAATTTGGGATCACAACTTTAAAATGCGTTTTCTGGCCTTTAGAAGCGCTTTTCAGCGATTCTGAGCTTAATTTGGGATCACAACTTTAAAATGCGTTTTCTGGCCTTTAGAAGCGTTTTTCAGCGATTCTGAGCTTAATTTGGGATCACAACTTTAAAATGCGTTTTCTGGCCTTTAGAAGCGTTTTTGGGCGATTCTGAGCTTAATTTGGGATCACAACTTTAAAATGCGTTTTCTGGCCTTTAGAAGCGTTTTTTCGAGATTCTGAGCTTAATTTGGGATCACAACTTAAAAATGCGTTTTCTGGCCTTTAGAAGCGTTTTTGGGCGATTCTGAGCTTAATTTGGGATCACAACTTAAAAATGCGTTTTCTGGCCTTTAGAAGCGTTTTTGGGCGATTCTGAGCTTAATTTGGGATCACAACTTAAAAATGCGTTTTCTGGCCTTTAGAAGCGTTTTTGGGCGATTCTGAGCTTAATTTGGGATCACAACTTTAAAATGCGTTTTTTGGCCTTTAGAAGCGTTTTTTCGAGATTCTGAGCCTAATTTGGGATCACAACTTTAAAATGCGTTTTCTGGCCTTTAGAAGCGTTTTTTCGAGATTCTGAGCTTAATTTGGGATCACAACTTTAAAATGCGTTTTCTGGCCTTTAGAAGCGTTTTTGGGCGATTCTGAGCTTAATTTGGGATCACAACTTTAAAATGCGTTTTTTGGCCTTTAGAAGCGTTTTTTCGAGATTCTGAGCCTAATTTGGGATCACAACTTTAAAATGCGTTTTCTGGCCTTTAGAAGCGTTTTTTCGAGATTCTGAGCTTAATTTGGGATCACAACTTTAAAATGCGTTTTCTGGCCTTCAGAAGCGTTTTTCAGCGATTCTGAGCTTAATTTGGGATCACAACTTTAAAATGCGTTTTCTGGCCTTTAGAAACGTTTTTTCGAGATTCTGAGCTTAATTTGGGATCACAACTTTAAAATGCGTTTTCTGGCCTTTAGAAGCGTTTTTTTGAGATTCTGAGCCTAATTTTGGATCACAACTTTAAAATGCGTTTTCTGGCCTTTAGAAGCGTTTTTGGGCGATTCTGAGCTTAATTTGGGATCACAACTTTAAAATGCGTTTTCTGGCCTTTAGAAGCGTTTTTCAGCGATTCTGAGCTTAATTTGGGATCACAACTTTAAAATGCGTTTTCTGGCCTTTAGAAGCGTTTTTGGGCGATTCTGAGCTTAATTTGGGATCACAACTTTAAAATGCGTTTTCTGGCCTTTAGAAGCGTTTTTCAGCGATTCTGAGCTTAATTTGGGATCACAACTTTAAAATGCGTTTTCTGGCCTTTAGAAGCGTTTTTGGGCGATTCTGAGCTTAATTTGGGATCACAACTTTAAAATGCGTTTTCTGGCCTTTAGAAGCGTTTTTGGGCGATTCTGAGCTTAATTTGGGATCACAACTTTAAAATGCGTTTTCTGGCCTTTAGAAGCGTTTTTCAGCAATTCTGAGCTTAATTTGGGATCACAACTTTAAAATGCGTTTTCTGGCCTTTAGAAGCGTTTTTTCGAGATTCTGAGCTTAATTTGGGATCACAACTTTAAAATGCGTTTTCTGGCCTTTAGAAGCGTTTTTTCGAGATTCTGAGCTTAATTTGGGATCACAACTTTAAAATGCGTTTTTTGGCCTTTAGAAGCGTTTTTGGGCGATTCTGAGCTTAATTTGGGATCACAACTTTAAAATGCGTTTTCTGGCCTTTAGAAGCGTTTTTCAGCGATTCTGAGCTTAATTTGGGATCACAACTTTAAAATGCGTTTTCTGGCCTTTAGAAGCGTTTTTCAGCGATTCTGAGCTTAATTTGGGATCACAACTTTAAAATGCGTTTTCTGGCCCTTAGAAGCGTTTTTTCGAGATTCTGAGCTTAATTTGGGATCACAACTTTAAAATGCGTTTTTTGGCCTTTAGAAGCGTTTTTTCGAGATTCTGAGCTTAATTTGGGATCACAACTGCAAAATGCGTTTTTTGGCCTTTAGAAGCGTTTTTTCGAGATTCTGAGCTTAATTTGGGATCACAACTTTAAAATGCGTTTTTTGGCCTTTAGAAGCGTTTTTGGGCGATTCTGAGCTTAATTTGGGATCACAACTTTAAAATGCGTTTTCTGGCCTTTAGAAGCGTTTTTCAGCGATTCTGAGCTTAATTTGGGATCACAACTTTAAAATGCGTTTTCTGGCCTTTAGAAGCGTTTTTCAGCGATTCTGAGCTTAATTTGGGATCACAACTTTAAAATGCGTTTTCTGGCCTTTAGAAGCGTTTTTTCGAGATTCTGAGCCTAATTTGGGATCACAACTTTAAAATGCGTTTTCTGGCCTTTAGAAGCGTTTTTCAGCGATTCTGAGCTTAATTTGGGATCACAACTTTAAAATGCGTTTTCTGGCCTTTAGAAGCGTTTTTCAGCGATTCTGAGCTTAATTTGGGATCACAACTTTAAAATGCGTTTTCTGGCCTTTAGAAGCGTTTTTGGGCCATTCTGAGCTTAATTTGGGATCACAACTTTAAAATGCGTTTTTTGGCCTTTAGAAGCGTTTTTTCGAGATTCTGAGCCTAATTTGGGATCACAACTTTAAAATGCGTTTTCTGGCCTTTAGAAACGTTTTTGGGCGATTCTGAGCTTAATTTGGGATCACAACTTTAAAATGCGTTTTCTGGCCTTTAGAAGCGTTTTTTCGAGATTCTGAGCTTAATTTGGGATCACAACTTTAAAATGCGTTTTCTGGCCTTTAGAAGCGTTTTTTCGAGATTCTGAGCTTAGTTTGGGATCACAACTTAAAAATGCGTTTTCTGGCCTTTAGAAGCGTTTTTGGGCGATTCTGAGCTTAATTTGGGATCACAACTTTAAAATGCGTTTTTTGGCCTTTAGAAGCGTTTTTTCGAGATTCTGAGCTTAATTTGGGATCACAACTTTAAAATGCGTTTTCTGGCCTTTAGAAGCGTTTTTGGGCGATTCTGAGCTTAATTTGGGATCACAACTTTAAAATGCGTTTTCTGGCCTTTAGAAGCGTTTTTTCGAGATTCTGAGCTTAATTTGGGATCACAACTTAAAAATGCGTTTTCTGGCCTTTAGAAGCGTTTTTGGGCGATTCTGAGCTTAATTTGGGATCACAACTTTAAAATGCGTTTTCTGGCCTTTAGAAGCGTTTTTTCGAGATTCTGAGCTTAATTTGGGATCACAACTTTAAAATGCGTTTTCTGGCCTTTAGAAGCGTTTTTGGGCGATTCTGAGCTTAATTTGGGATCACAACTTTAAAATGCGTTTTCTGGCCTTTAGAAGCGTTTTTCAGCGATTCTGAGCTTAATTTGGGATCACAACTTTAAAATGCGTTTTTTGACCTTTAGAAGCGTTTTTTCGAGATTCTGAGCCTAATTTGGGATCACAACTTTAAAATGCGTTTTCTGGCCTTTAGAAGCGTTTTTTCGAGATTCTGAGCTTAATTTGGGATCACAACTTTAAAATGCGTTTTCTGGCCTTTAGAAGCGTTTTTCAGCGATTCTGAGCTTAATTTGGGATCACAACTTTAAAATGCGTTTTCTGGCCTTTAGAAGCGTTTTTTCGAGATTCTGAGCTTAATTTGGGATCACAACTTTAAAATGCGTTTTCTGGCCTTTAGAAGCGTTTTTTCGAGATTCTGAGCTTAATTTGGGATCACAACTTTAAAATGCGTTTTCTGGCCTTCAGAAGCGTTTTTCAGCGATTCTGAGCTTAATTTGGGATCACAACTTTAAAATGCGTTTTTTGGCCTTTAGAAGCGTTTTTTCGAGATTCTGAGCCTAATTTGGGATCACAACTTTAAAATGCGTTTTCTGGCCTTTAGAAGCGTTTTTTCGAGATTCTGAGCTTAATTTGGGATCACAACTTTAAAATGCGTTTTCTGGCCTTTAGAAGCGTTTTTTCGAGATTCTGAGCTTAATTTGGGATCACAACTTTAAAATGCGTTTTCTGGCCTTTAGAAGCGTTTTTGGGCGATTCTGAGCTTAATTTGGGATCACAACTTTAAAATGCGTTTTTTGGCCTTTAGAAGCGTTTTTTCGAGATTCTGAGCCTAATTTGGGATCACAACTTTAAAATGCGTTTTCTGGCCTTTAGAAGCGTTTTTGGGCGATTCTGAGCTTAATTTGGGATCACAACTTTAAAATGCGTTTTCTGGCCTTTAGAAGCGCTTTTCAGCGATTCTGAGCTTAATTTGGGATCACAACTTTAAAATGCGTTTTCTGGCCTTTAGAAGCGTTTTTCAGCGATTCTGAGCTTAATTTGGGATCACAACTTTAAAATGCGTTTTCTGGCCTTTAGAAGCGTTTTTGGGCGATTCTGAGCTTAATTTGGGATCACAACTTTAAAATGCGTTTTCTGGCCTTTAGAAGCGTTTTTTCGAGATTCTGAGCTTAATTTGGGATCACAACTTAAAAATGCGTTTTCTGGCCTTTAGAAGCGTTTTTGGGCGATTCTGAGCTTAATTTGGGATCACAACTTAAAAATGCGTTTTCTGGCCTTTAGAAGCGTTTTTGGGCGATTCTGAGCTTAATTTGGGATCACAACTTAAAAATGCGTTTTCTGGCCTTTAGAAGCGTTTTTGGGCGATTCTGAGCTTAATTTGGGATCACAACTTTAAAATGCGTTTTTTGGCCTTTAGAAGCGTTTTTTCGAGATTCTGAGCCTAATTTGGGATCACAACTTTAAAATGCGTTTTCTGGCCTTTAGAAGCGTTTTTTCGAGATTCTGAGCTTAATTTGGGATCACAACTTTAAAATGCGTTTTCTGGCCTTTAGAAGCGTTTTTGGGCGATTCTGAGCTTAATTTGGGATCACAACTTTAAAATGCGTTTTTTGGCCTTTAGAAGCGTTTTTTCGAGATTCTGAGCCTAATTTGGGATCACAACTTTAAAATGCGTTTTCTGGCCTTTAGAAGCGTTTTTTCGAGATTCTGAGCTTAATTTGGGATCACAACTTTAAAATGCGTTTTCTGGCCTTCAGAAGCGTTTTTCAGCGATTCTGAGCTTAATTTGGGATCACAACTTTAAAATGCGTTTTCTGGCCTTTAGAAACGTTTTTTCGAGATTCTGAGCTTAATTTGGGATCACAACTTTAAAATGCGTTTTCTGGCCTTTAGAAGCGTTTTTTTGAGATTCTGAGCCTAATTTTGGATCACAACTTTAAAATGCGTTTTCTGGCCTTTAGAAGCGTTTTTGGGCGATTCTGAGCTTAATTTGGGATCACAACTTTAAAATGCGTTTTCTGGCCTTTAGAAGCGTTTTTCAGCGATTCTGAGCTTAATTTGGGATCACAACTTTAAAATGCGTTTTCTGGCCTTTAGAAGCGTTTTTGGGCGATTCTGAGCTTAATTTGGGATCACAACTTTAAAATGCGTTTTCTGGCCTTTAGAAGCGTTTTTCAGCGATTCTGAGCTTAATTTGGGATCACAACTTTAAAATGCGTTTTCTGGCCTTTAGAAGCGTTTTTGGGCGATTCTGAGCTTAATTTGGGATCACAACTTTAAAATGCGTTTTCTGGCCTTTAGAAGCGTTTTTGGGCGATTCTGAGCTTAATTTGGGATCACAACTTTAAAATGCGTTTTCTGGCCTTTAGAAGCGTTTTTCAGCAATTCTGAGCTTAATTTGGGATCACAACTTTAAAATGCGTTTTCTGGCCTTTAGAAGCGTTTTTTCGAGATTCTGAGCTTAATTTGGGATCACAACTTTAAAATGCGTTTTCTGGCCTTTAGAAGCGTTTTTTCGAGATTCTGAGCTTAATTTGGGATCACAACTTTAAAATGCGTTTTTTGGCCTTTAGAAGCGTTTTTGGGCGATTCTGAGCTTAATTTGGGATCACAACTTTAAAATGCGTTTTCTGGCCTTTAGAAGCGTTTTTCAGCGATTCTGAGCTTAATTTGGGATCACAACTTTAAAATGCGTTTTCTGGCCTTTAGAAGCGTTTTTCAGCGATTCTGAGCTTAATTTGGGATCACAACTTTAAAATGCGTTTTCTGGCCCTTAGAAGCGTTTTTTCGAGATTCTGAGCTTAATTTGGGATCACAACTTTAAAATGCGTTTTTTGGCCTTTAGAAGCGTTTTTTCGAGATTCTGAGCTTAATTTGGGATCACAACTGCAAAATGCGTTTTTTGGCCTTTAGAAGCGTTTTTTCGAGATTCTGAGCTTAATTTGGGATCACAACTTTAAAATGCGTTTTTTGGCCTTTAGAAGCGTTTTTGGGCGATTCTGAGCTTAATTTGGGATCACAACTTTAAAATGCGTTTTCTGGCCTTTAGAAGCGTTTTTCAGCGATTCTGAGCTTAATTTGGGATCACAACTTTAAAATGCGTTTTCTGGCCTTTAGAAGCGTTTTTCAGCGATTCTGAGCTTAATTTGGGATCACAACTTTAAAATGCGTTTTCTGGCCTTTAGAAGCGTTTTTTCGAGATTCTGAGCCTAATTTGGGATCACAACTTTAAAATGCGTTTTCTGGCCTTTAGAAGCGTTTTTCAGCGATTCTGAGCTTAATTTGGGATCACAACTTTAAAATGCGTTTTCTGGCCTTTAGAAGCGTTTTTCAGCGATTCTGAGCTTAATTTGGGATCACAACTTTAAAATGCGTTTTCTGGCCTTTAGAAGCGTTTTTGGGCCATTCTGAGCTTAATTTGGGATCACAACTTTAAAATGCGTTTTTTGGCCTTTAGAAGCGTTTTTTCGAGATTCTGAGCCTAATTTGGGATCACAACTTTAAAATGCGTTTTCTGGCCTTTAGAAACGTTTTTGGGCGATTCTGAGCTTAATTTGGGATCACAACTTTAAAATGCGTTTTCTGGCCTTTAGAAGCGTTTTTTCGAGATTCTGAGCTTAATTTGGGATCACAACTTTAAAATGCGTTTTCTGGCCTTTAGAAGCGTTTTTTCGAGATTCTGAGCTTAGTTTGGGATCACAACTTAAAAATGCGTTTTCTGGCCTTTAGAAGCGTTTTTGGGCGATTCTGAGCTTAATTTGGGATCACAACTTTAAAATGCGTTTTTTGGCCTTTAGAAGCGTTTTTTCGAGATTCTGAGCTTAATTTGGGATCACAACTTTAAAATGCGTTTTCTGGCCTTTAGAAGCGTTTTTGGGCGATTCTGAGCTTAATTTGGGATCACAACTTTAAAATGCGTTTTCTGGCCTTTAGAAGCGTTTTTTCGAGATTCTGAGCTTAATTTGGGATCACAACTTAAAAATGCGTTTTCTGGCCTTTAGAAGCGTTTTTGGGCGATTCTGAGCTTAATTTGGGATCACAACTTTAAAATGCGTTTTCTGGCCTTTAGAAGCGTTTTTTCGAGATTCTGAGCTTAATTTGGGATCACAACTTTAAAATGCGTTTTCTGGCCTTTAGAAGCGTTTTTGGGCGATTCTGAGCTTAATTTGGGATCACAACTTTAAAATGCGTTTTTTGGCCTTTAGAAGCGTTTTTTCGAGATTCTGAGCCTAATTTGGGATCACAACTTTAAAATGCGTTTTTTGACCTTTAGAAGCGTTTTTTCGAGATTCTGAGCCTAATTTGGGATCACAACTTTAAAATGCGTTTTCTGGCCTTTAGAAGCGTTTTTTCGAGATTCTGAGCTTAATTTGGGATCACAACTTTAAAATGCGTTTTCTGGCCTTTAGAAGCGTTTTTCAGCGATTCTGAGCTTAATTTGGGATCACAACTTTAAAATGCGTTTTCTGGCCTTTAGAAGCGTTTTTCGAGATTCTGAGCTTAATTTGGGATCACAACTTTAAAATGCGTTTTTTGGCCTTTAGAAGCGTTTTTTCGAGATTCTGAGCCTAATTTGGGATCACAACTTTAAAATGCGTTTTCTGGCCTTTAGAAGCGTTTTTCGAGATTCTGAGCTTAATTTGGGATCACAACTTTAAAATGCGTTTTCTGGCCTTTAGAAGCGTTTTTTCGAGATTCTGAGCTCAATTTGGGATCACAACTTTAAAATGCGTTTTCTGGCCTTTAGAAGCGTTTTTCAGCAATTCTGAGCTTAATTTGGGATCACAACTTTAAAATGCGTTTTCTGGCCTTTAGAAGCGTTTTTGGGCGATTCTGAGCTTAATTTGGGATCACAACTTTAAAATGCGTTTTCTGGCCTTTAGAAGCGTTTTTGGGCGATTCTGAGCTTAATTTGGGATCACAACTTTAAAATGCGTTTTTTGGCCTTTAGAAGCGTTTTTTCGAGATTCTGAGCCTAATTTGGGATCACAACTTTAAAATGCGTTTTCTGGCCTTTAGAAGCGTTTTTCGAGATTCTGAGCTTAATTTGGGATCACAACTTTAAAATGCGTTTTCTGGCCTTTAGAAGCGTTTTTTCGAGATTCTGAGCTCAATTTGGGATCACAACTTTAAAATGCGTTTTCTGGCCTTTAGAAGCGTTTTTCAGCAATTCTGAGCTTAATTTGGGATCACAACTTTAAAATGCGTTTTCTGGCCTTTAGAAGCGTTTTTGGGCGATTCTGAGCTTAATTTGGGATCACAACTTTAAAATGCGTTTTCTGGCCTTTAGAAGCGTTTTTGGGCGATTCTGAGCTTAATTTGGGATCACAACTTTAAAATGCGTTTTTTGGCCTTTAGAAGCGTTTTTTCGAGATTCTGAGCCTAATTTGGGATCACAACTTTAAAATGCGTTTTTTGACCTTTAGAAGCGTTTTTTCGAGATTCTGAGCCTAATTTGGGATCACAACTTTAAAATGCGTTTTCTGGCCTTTAGAAGCGTTTTTTCGAGATTCTGAGCTCAATTTGGGATCACAACTTTAAAATGCGTTTTTTGGCCTTTAGAAGCGTTTTTCAGCAATTCTGAGCTTAATTTGGGATCACAACTTTAAAATGCGTTTTCTGGCCTTTAGAAGCGTTTTTGGGCGATTCTGAGCTTAATTTGGGATCACAACTTTAAAATGCGTTTTCTGGCCTTTAGAAGCGTTTTTGGGCGATTCTGAGCTTAATTTGGGATCACAACTTTAAAATGCGTTTTTTGGCCTTTAGAAGCGTTTTTTCGAGATTCTGAGCCTAATTTGGGATCACAACTTTAAAATGCGTTTTTTGACCTTTAGAAGCGTTTTTTCGAGATTCTGAGCCTAATTTGGGATCACAACTTTAAAATGCGTTTTCTGGCCTTTAGAAGCGTTTTTGGGCGATTCTGAGCTTAATTTGGGATCACAACTTTAAAATGCGTTTTTTGGCCTTTAGAAGCGTTTTTTCGAGATTCTGAGCCTAATTTGGGATCACAACTTTAAAATGCGTTTTTTGACCTTTAGAAGCGTTTTTTCGAGATTCTGAGCTTAATTTGGGATCACAACTTTAAAATGCGTTTTCTGGCCTTTAGAAGCGTTTTTCAGCGATTCTGAGCTTAATTTGGGATCACAACTTTAAAATGCGTTTTCTGGCCTTTAGAAGCGTTTTTCGAGATTCTGAGCTTAATTTGGGATCACAACTTTAAAATGCGTTTTTTGGCCTTTAGAAGCGTTTTTTCGAGATTCTGAGCCTAATTTGGGATCACAACTTTAAAATGCGTTTTCTGGCCTTTAGAAACGTTTTTCAGCAATTCTGAGCTTAATTTGGGATCACAACTTTAAAATGCGTTTTCTGGCCTTTAGAAGCGTTTTTGGGCGATTCTGAGCTTAATTTGGGATCACAACTTTAAAATGCGTTTTCTGGCCTTTAGAAGCGTTTTTGGGCGATTCTGAGCTTAATTTGGGATCACAACTTTAAAATGCGTGTTTTGGCCTTTAGAAGCGTTTTTTCGAGATTCTGAGCCTAATTTGGGATCACAACTTTAAAATGCGTTTTCTGGCCTTTAGAAGCGTTTTTCGAGATTCTGAGCTTAATTTGGGATCACAACTTTAAAATGCGTTTTTTGGCCTTTAGAAGCGTTTTTTCGAGATTCTGAGCCTAATTTGGGATCACAACTGCAAAATGCGTTTTCTGGCCTTTAAAAGCGTTTTTCAGCAATTCTGAGCTTAATTTGGGATCACAACTTTAAAATGCGTTTTCTGGCCTTTAGAAGCGTTTTTGGGCGATTCTGAGCTTAATTTGGGATCACAACTTTAAAATGCGTTTTCTGGCCTTTAGAAGCGTTTTTGGGCGATTCTGAGCTTAATTTGGGATCACAACTTTAAAATGCGTTTTTTGGCCTTTAGAAGCGTTTTTTCGAGATTCTGAGCCTAATTTGGGATCACAACTTTAAAATGCGTTTTCTGGCCTTTAGAAGCGTTTTTCGAGATTCTGAGCTTAATTTGGGATCACAACTTTAAAATGCGTTTTCTGGCCTTTAGAAGCGTTTTTTCGAGATTCTGAGCTCAATTTGGGATCACAACTTTAAAATGCGTTTTCTGGCCTTTAGAAGCGTTTTTCAGCAATTCTGAGCTTAATTTGGGATCACAACTTTAAAATGCGTTTTCTGGCCTTTAGAAGCGTTTTTGGGCGATTCTGAGCTTAATTTGGGATCACAACTTTAAAATGCGTTTTCTGGCCTTTAGAAGCGTTTTTTCGAGATTCTGAGCTCAATTTGGGATCACAACTTTAAAATGCGTTTTCTGGCCTTTAGAAGCGTTTTTCAGCAATTCTGAACTTAATTTGGGATCACAACTTTAAAATGCGTTTTCTGGCCTTTAGAAGCGTATTTGGGCGATTCTGAGCTTAATTTGGGATCACAACTTTAAAATGCGTTTTCTGGCCTTTAGAAGCGTTTTTGGGCGATTCTGAGCTTAATTTGGGATCACAACTTTAAAATGCGTTTTTTGGCCTTTAGAAGCGTTTTTTCGAGATTCTGAGCCTAATTTGGGATCACAACTTTAAAATGCGTTTTTTGACCTTTAGAAGCGTTTTTTCGAGATTCTGAGCCTAATTTGGGATCACAACTTTAAAATGCGTTTTCTGGCCTTTAGAAGCGTTTTTGGGCGATTCTGAGCTTAATTTGGGATCACAACTTTAAAATGCGTTTTTTGGCCTTTAGAAGCGTTTTTTCGAGATTCTGAGCCTAATTTGGGATCACAACTTTAAAATGCGTTTTTTGACCTTTAGAAGCGTTTTTTCGAGATTCTGAGCTTAATTTGGGATCACAACTTTAAAATGCGTTTTCTGGCCTTTAGAAGCGTTTTTCAGCGATTCTGAGCTTAATTTGGGATCACAACTTTAAAATGCGTTTTCTGGCCTTTAGAAGCGTTTTTCGAGATTCTGAGCTTAATTTGGGATCACAACTTTAAAATGCGTTTTCTGGCCTTTAGAAGCGTTTTTCAGCGATTCTGAGCTTAATTTGGGATCACAACTTTAAAATGCGTTTTCTGGCCTTTAGAAGCGTTTTTCGAGATTCTGAGCTTAATTTGGGATCACAACTTTAAAATGCGTTTTTTGGCCTTTAGAAGCGTTTTTTCGAGATTCTGAGCCTAATTTGGGATCACAACTTTAAAATGCGTTTTCTGGCCTTTAGAAGCGTTTTTCGAGATTCTGAGCTTAATTTGGGATCACAACTTTAAAATGCGTTTTCTGGCCTTTAGAAGCGTTTTTTCGAGATTCTGAGCTCAATTTGGGATCACAACTTTAAAATGCGTTTTCTGGCCTTTAGAAGCGTTTTTGGGCGATTCTGAGCTTAATTTGGGATCACAACTTTAAAATGCGTTTTCTGGCCTTTAGAAGCGTTTTTGGGCGATTCTGAGCTTAATTTGGGATCACAACTTTAAAATGCGTGTTTTGGCCTTTAGAAGCGTTTTTTCGAGATTCTGAGCCTAATTTGGGATCACAACTTTAAAATGCGTTTTCTGGCCTTTAGAAGCGTTTTTCGAGATTCTGAGCTTAATTTGGGATCACAACTTTAAAATGCGTTTTTTGGCCTTTAGAAGCGTTTTTTCGAGATTCTGAGCCTAATTTGGGATCACAACTGCAAAATGCGTTTTCTGGCCTTTAAAAGCGTTTTTCAGCAATTCTGAGCTTAATTTGGGATCACAACTTTAAAATGCGTTTTCTGGCCTTTAGAAGCGTTTTTGGGCGATTCTGAGCTTAATTTGGGATCACAACTTTAAAATGCGTTTTCTGGCCTTTAGAAGCGTTTTTGGGCGATTCTGAGCTTAATTTGGGATCACAACTTTAAAATGCGTTTTTTGGCCTTTAGAAGCGTTTTTTCGAGATTCTGAGCCTAATTTGGGATCACAACTTTAAAATGCGTTTTCTGGCCTTTAGAAGCGTTTTTCGAGATTCTGAGCTTAATTTGGGATCACAACTTTAAAATGCGTTTTCTGGCCTTTAGAAGCGTTTTTTCGAGATTCTGAGCTCAATTTGGGATCACAACTTTAAAATGCGTTTTCTGGCCTTTAGAAGCGTTTTTCAGCAATTCTGAGCTTAATTTGGGATCACAACTTTAAAATGCGTTTTCTGGCCTTTAGAAGCGTTTTTGGGCGATTCTGAGCTTAATTTGGGATCACAACTTTAAAATGCGTTTTCTGGCCTTTAGAAGCGTTTTTTCGAGATTCTGAGCTCAATTTGGGATCACAACTTTAAAATGCGTTTTCTGGCCTTTAGAAGCGTTTTTCAGCAATTCTGAACTTAATTTGGGATCACAACTTTAAAATGCGTTTTCTGGCCTTTAGAAGCGTTTTTGGGCGATTCTGAGCTTAATTTGGGATCACAACTTTAAAATGCGTTTTCTGGCCTTTAGAAGCGTTTTTGGGCGATTCTGAGCTTAATTTGGGATCACAACTTTAAAATGCGTTTTTTGGCCTTTAGAAGCGTTTTTTCGAGATTCTGAGCCTAATTTGGGATCACAACTTTAAAATGCGTTTTTTGACCTTTAGAAGCGTTTTTTCGAGATTCTGAGCCTAATTTGGGATCACAACTTTAAAATGCGTTTTCTGGCCTTTAGAAGCGCTTTTGGGCGATTCTGAGCTTAATTTGGGATCACAACTTTAAAATGCGTTTTTTGGCCTTTAGAAGCGTTTTTTCGAGATTCTGAGCCTAATTTGGGATCACAACTTTAAAATGCGTTTTTTGACCTTTAGAAGCGTTTTTTCGAGATTCTGTGCTTAATTTGGGATCACAACTTTAAAATGCGTTTTCTGGCCTTTAGAAGCGTTTTTCAGCGATTCTGAGCTTAATTTGGGATCACAACTTTAAAATGCGTTTTCTGGCCTTTAGAAGCGTTTTTCGAGATTCTGAGCTTAATTTGGGATCACAACTTTAAAATGCGTTTTCTGGCCTTTAGAAGCGTTTTTCAGCGATTCTGAGCTTAATTTGGGATCACAACTTTAAAATGCGTTTTCTGGCCTTTAGAAGCGTTTTTCGAGATTCTGAGCTTAATTTGGGATCACAACTTTAAAATGCGTTTTTTGGCCTTTAGAAGCGTTTTTTCGAGATTCTGAGCCTAATTTGGGATCACAACTTTAAAATGCGTTTTCTGGCCTTTAGAAGCGTTTTTCGAGATTCTGAGCTTAATTTGGGATCACAACTTTAAAATGCGTTTTCTGGCCTTTAGAAGCGTTTTTTCGAGATTCTGAGCTCAATTTGGGATCACAACTTTAAAATGCGTTTTCTGGCCTTTAGAAGCGTTTTTCAGCAATTCTGAGCTTAATTTGGGATCACAACTTTAAAATGCGTTTTCTGGCCTTTAGAAGCGTTTTTGGGCGATTCTGAGCTTAATTTGGGATCACAACTTTAAAATGCGTTTTCTGGCCTTTAGAAGCGTTTTTCGAGATTCTGAGCTTAATTTGGGATCACAACTTTAAAATGCGTTTTCTGGCCTTTAGAAGCGTTTTTTCGAGATTCTGAGCTCAATTTGGGATCACAACTTTAAAATGCGTTTTCTGGCCTTTAGAAGCGTTTTTCAGCAATTCTGAGCTTAATTTGGGATCACAACTTTAAAATGCGTTTTCTGGCCTTTAGAAGCGTTTTTGGGCGATTCTGAGCTTAATTTGGGATCACAACTTTAAAATGCGTTTTTTGGCCTTTAGAAGCGTTTTTTCGAGATTCTGAGCCTAATTTGGGATCACAACTTTAAAATGCGTTTTTTGACCTTTAGAAGCGTTTTTTCGAGATTCTGAGCCTAATTTGGGATCACAACTTTAAAATGCGTTTTCTGGCCTTTAGAAGCGTTTTTGGGCGATTCTGAGCTTAATTTGGGATCACAACTTTAAAATGCGTTTTTTGGCCTTTAGAAGCGTTTTTTCGAGATTCTGAGCCTAATTTGGGATCACAACTTTAAAATGCGTTTTTTGACCTTTAGAAGCGTTTTTTCGAGATTCTGAGCCTAATTTGGGATCACAACTTTAAAATGCGTTTTCTGGCCTTTAGAAGCGTTTTTGGGCGATTCTGAGCTTAATTTGGGATCACAACTTTAAAATGCGTTTTCTGGCCTTTAGAAGCGTTTTTGGGCGATTCTGAGCTTAATTTGGGATCACAACTTTAAAATGCGTTTTTTGGCCTTTAGAAGCGTTTTTTCGAGATTCTGAGCCTAATTTGGGATCACAACTTTAAAATGCGTTTTTTGACCTTTAGAAGCGTTTTTTCGAGATTCTGAGCCTAATTTGGGATCACAACTTTAAAATGCGTTTTCTGGCCTTTAGAAGCGTTTTTCAGCAATTCTGAACTTAATTTGGGATCACAACTTTAAAATGCGTTTTCTGGCCTTTAGAAGCGTTTTTGGGCGATTCTGAGCTTAATTTGGGATCACAACTTTAAAATGCGTTTTCTGGCCTTTAGAAGCGTTTTTGGGCGATTCTGAGCTTAATTTGGGATCACAACTTTAAAATGCGTTTTTTGGCCTTTAGAAGCGTTTTTTCGAGATTCTGAGCCTAATTTGGGATCACAACTTTAAAATGCGTTTTTTGACCTTTAGAAGCGTTTTTTCGAGATTCTGAGCCTAATTTGGGATCACAACTTTAAAATGCGTTTTCTGGCCTTTAGAAGCGTTTTTGGGCGATTCTGAGCTTAATTTGGGATCACAACTTTAAAATGCGTTTTTTGGCCTTTAGAAGCGTTTTTTCGAGATTCTGAGCCTAATTTGGGATCACAACTTTAAAATGCGTTTTTTGACCTTTAGAAGCGTTTTTTCGAGATTCTGTGCTTAATTTGGGATCACAACTTTAAAATGCGTTTTCTGGCCTTTAGAAGCGTTTTTCAGCGATTCTGAGCTTAATTTGGGATCACAACTTTAAAATGCGTTTTCTGGCCTTTAGAAGCGTTTTTCGAGATTCTGAGCTTAATTTGGGATCACAACTTTAAAATGCGTTTTCTGGCCTTTAGAAGCGTTTTTCAGCGATTCTGAGCTTAATTTGGGATCACAACTTTAAAATGCGTTTTCTGGCCTTTAGAAGCGTTTTTCGAGATTCTGAGCTTAATTTGGGATCACAACTTTAAAATGCGTTTTTTGGCCTTTAGAAGCGTTTTTTCGAGATTCTGAGCCTAATTTGGGATCACAACTTTAAAATGCGTTTTCTGGCCTTTAGAAGCGTTTTTCGAGATTCTGAGCTTAATTTGGGATCACAACTTTAAAATGCGTTTTCTGGCCTTTAGAAGCGTTTTTTCGAGATTCTGAGCTCAATTTGGGATCACAACTTTAAAATGCGTTTTCTGGCCTTTAGAAGCGTTTTTCAGCAATTCTGAGCTTAATTTGGGATCACAACTTTAAAATGCGTTTTCTGGCCTTTAGAAGCGTTTTTGGGCGATTCTGAGCTTAATTTGGGATCACAACTTTAAAATGCGTTTTCTGGCCTTTAGAAGCGTTTTTCGAGATTCTGAGCTTAATTTGGGATCACAACTTTAAAATGCGTTTTCTGGCCTTTAGAAGCGTTTTTTCGAGATTCTGAGCTCAATTTGGGATCACAACTTTAAAATGCGTTTTCTGGCCTTTAGAAGCGTTTTTCAGCAATTCTGAGCTTAATTTGGGATCACAACTTTAAAATGCGTTTTCTGGCCTTTAGAAGCGTTTTTGGGCGATTCTGAGCTTAATTTGGGATCACAACTTTAAAATGCGTTTTTTGGCCTTTAGAAGCGTTTTTTCGAGATTCTGAGCCTAATTTGGGATCACAACTTTAAAATACGTTTTTTGACCTTTAGAAGCGTTTTTTCGAGATTCTGAGCCTAATTTGGGATCACAACTTTAAAATGCGTTTTCTGGCCTTTAGAAGCGTTTTTGGGCGATTCTGAGCTTAATTTGGGATCACAACTTTAAAATGCGTTTTTTGGCCTTTAGAAGCGTTTTTTCGAGATTCTGAGCCTAATTTGGGATCACAACTTTAAAATGCGTTTTTTGACCTTTAGAAGCGTTTTTTCGAGATTCTGAGCCTAATTTGGGATCACAACTTTAAAATGCGTTTTTTGACCTTTAGATGCGTTTTTTCGAGATTCTGAGCTTAATTTGGGATCACAACTTTAAAATGCGTTTTCTGGCCTTTAGAAGCGTTTTTCAGCGATTCTGAGCTTAATTTGGGATCACAACTTTAAAATGCGTTTTCTGGCCTTTAGAAGCGTTTTTCGAGATTCTGAGCTTAATTTGGGATCACAACTTTAAAATGCGTTTTTTGGCCTTTAGAAGCGTTTTTTCGAGATTCTGAGCCTAATTTGGGATCACAACTTTAAAATGCGTTTTTTGACCTTTAGAAGCGTTTTTTCGAGATTCTGAGCCTAATTTGGGATCACAACTTTAAAATGCGTTTTTTGGCCTTTAGAAGCGTTTTTTCGAGATTCTGAGCCTAATTTGGGATCACAACTTTGAAATGCGTTTTCTGGCCTTTAGAAACGTTTTTGGGCGATTCTGAGCTTAATTTGGGATCACAACTTTAAAATGCGTTTTCTGGCCTTTAGAAGCGTTTTTGGGCGATTCTGAGCTTAATTTGGGATCACAACTTTAAAATGCGTTTTCTGGCCTTTAGAAGCGTTTTTCAGCGATTCTGAGCTTAATTTGGGATCACAACTTTAAAATGCGTTTTCTGGCCTTTAGAAGCGTTTTTCGAGATTCTGAGCTTAATTTGGGATCACAACTTTAAAATGCGTTTTTTGGCCTTTAGAAGCGTTTTTTCGAGATTCTGAGCCTAATTTGGGATCACAACTTTAAAATGCGTTTTCTGGCCTTTAGAAGCGTTTTTTCGAGATTCTGAGCTTAATTTGGGATCACAACTTTAAAATGCGTTTTCTGGCCTTTAGAAGCGTTTTTGGGCGATTCTGAGCTTAATTTGGGATCACAACTTTAAAATGCGTTTTCTGGCCTTTAGAAGCGTTTTTTCGAGATTCTGAGCCTAATTTGGGATCACAACTTTAAAATGCGTTTTCTGGCCTTTAGAAGCGTTTTTTCGAGATTCTGAGCTTAATTTGGGATCACAACTTTAAAATGCGTTTTTTGGCCTTTAGAAGCGTTTTTGGGCGATTCTGAGCTTAATTTGGGATCACAACTTTAAAATGCGTTTTCTGGCCTTTAGAAGCGTTTTTCAGCGATTCTGAGCTTAATTTGGGATCACAACTTTAAAATGCGTTTTCTGGCCTTTAGAAGCGTTTTTCAGCGATTCTGAGCTTAATTTGGGATCACAACTTTAAAATGCGTTTTCTGGCCTTTAGAAGCGTTTTTTCGAGATTCTGAGCCTAATTTGGGATCACAACTTTAAAATGCGTTTTCTGGCCTTTAGAAGCGTTTTTGGGCGATTCTGAGCTTAATTTGGGATCACAACTTTAAAATGCGTTTTCTGGCCTTTAGAAGCGTTTTTTCGAGATTCTGAGCTTAATTTGGGATCACAACTTTAAAATGCGTTTTTTGGCCTTTAGAAGCGTTTTTGGGCGATTCTGAGCTTAATTTGGGATCACAACTTTAAAATGCGTTTTCTGGCCTTTAGAAGCGTTTTTCAGCGATTCTGAGCTTAATTTGGGATCACAACTTTAAAATGCGTTTTCTGGCCTTTAGAAGCGTTTTTTCGAGATTCTGAGCCTAATTTGGGATCACAACTTTAAAATGCGTTTTCTGGCCTTTAGAAGCGTTTTTGGGCGATTCTGAGCTTAATTTGGGATCACAACTTTAAAATGCGTTTTCTGGCCTTTAGAAGCGTTTTTTCGAGATTCTGAGCTTAATTTGGGATCACAACTTAAAAATGCGTTTTCTGGCCTTTAGAAGCGTTTTTGGGCGATTCTGAGCTTAATTTGGGATCACAACTTTAAAATGCGTTTTCTGGCCTTTAGAAGCGTTTTTTCGAGATTCTGAGCTTAATTTGGGATCACAACTTTAAAATGCGTTTTCTGGCCTTTAGAAGCGTTTTTGGGCGATTCTGAGCTTAATTTGGGATCACAACTTTAAAATGCGTTTTTTGGCCTTTAGAAGCGTTTTTCAGCAATTCTGAGCTTAATTTGGGATCACAACTTTAAAATGCGTTTTCTGGCCTTTAGAAGCGTTTTTGGGCGATTCTGAGCTTAATTTGGGATCACAACTTTAAAATGCGTTTTCTGGCCTTTAGAAGCGTTTTTTCGAGATTCTGAGCTTAATTTGGGATCACAACTTTAAAATGCGTTTTCTGGCCTTTAGAAGCGTTTTTGGGCGATTCTGAGCTTAATTTGGGATCACAACTTTAAAATGCGTTTTTTGGCCTTTAGAAGCGTTTTTTCGAGATTCTGAGCCTAATTTGGGATCACAACTTTAAAATGCGTTTTCTGGCCTTTAGAAGCGTTTTTTCGAGATTCTGAGCTTAATTTGGGATCACAACTTTAAAATGCGTTTTCTGGCCTTTAGAAGCGTTTTTGGGCGATTCTGAGCTTAATTTGGGATCACAACTTTAAAATGCGTTTTTTGGCCTTTAGAAGCGTTTTTCAGCAATTCTGAGCTTAATTTGGGATCACAACTTTAAAATGCGTTTTCTGGCCTTTAGAAGCGTTTTTCAGCAATTCTGAGCTTAATTTGGGATCACAACTTTAAAATGCGTTTTCTGGCCTTTAGAAGCGTTTTTGGGCGATTCTGAGCTTAATTTGGGATCACAACTTTAAAATGCGTTTTTTGGCCTTTAGAAGCGTTTTTCAGCAATTCTGAGCTTAATTTGGGATCACAACTTTAAAATGCGTTTTCTGGCCTTTAGAAGCGTTTTTCAGCAATTCTGAGCTTAATTTGGGATCACAACTTTAAAATGCGTTTTCTGGCTATTAGAAGCGTTTTTGGGCGATTCTGAGCTTAATTTGGGATCACAACTTTAAAATGCGTTTTCTGGCCTTTAGAAGCGTTTTTGGGCGATTCTGAGCTTAATTTGGGATCACAACTTTAAAATGCGTTTTTTGGCCTTTAGAAGCGTTTTTTCGAGATTCTGAGCTTAATTTGGGATCACAACTTTAAAATGCGTTTTCTGGCCTTTAGAAGCGTTTTTTCGAGATTCTGAGCCTAATTTGGGATCACAACTTTAAAATGCGTTTTCTGGCCTTTAGAAGCGTTTTTTCGAGATTCTGAGCTTAATTTGGGATCACAACTTTAAAATGCGTTTTCTGGCCTTTAGAAGCGTTTTTGGGCGATTCTGAGCTTAATTTGGGATCACAACTTTAAAATGCGTTTTTTGGCCTTTAGAAGCGTTTTTTCGAGATTCTGAGCCTAATTTGGGATCACAACTTTAAAATGCGTTTTCTGGCCTTTAGAAGCGTTTTTTCGAGATTCTGAGCTTAATTTGGGATCACAACTTTAAAATGCGTTTTCTGGCCTTTAGAAGCGTTTTTGGGCGATTCTGAGCTTAATTTGGGATCACAACTTTAAAATGCGTTTTCTGGCCTTTAGAAGCGTTTTTTCGAGATTCTGAGCTTAATTTGGGATCACAACTTAAAAATGCGTTTTCTGGCCTTTAGAAGCGTTTTTGGGCGATTCTGAGCTTAATTTGGGATCACAACTTAAAAATGCGTTTTTTGGCCTTTAGAAGCGTTTTTGGGCGATTCTGAGCTTAATTTGGGATCACAACTTTAAAATGCGTTTTCTGGCCTTTAGAAGCGTTTTTTCGAGATTCTGAGCTTAATTTGGGATCACAACTTAAAAATGCGTTTTCTGGCCTTTAGAAGCGTTTTTGGGCGATTCTGAGCTTAATTTGGGATCACAACTTTAAAATGCGTTTTCTGGCCTTTAGAAGCGTTTTTTCGAGATTCTGAGCTTAATTTGGGATCACAACTTTAAAATGCGTTTTCTGGCCTTTAGAAGCGTTTTTGGGCGATTCTGAGCTTAATTTGGGATCACAACTTTAAAATGCGTTTTTTGGCCTTTAGAAGCGTTTTTCAGCAATTCTGAGCTTAATTTGGGATCACAACTTTAAAATGCGTTTTCTGGCCTTTAGAAGCGTTTTTGGGCGATTCTGAGCTTAATTTGGGATCACAACTTTAAAATGCGTTTTCTGGCCTTTAGAAGCGTTTTTTCGAGATTCTGAGCTTAATTTGGGATCACAACTTTAAAATGCGTTTTCTGGCCTTTAGAAGCGTTTTTGGGCGATTCTGAGCTTAATTTGGGATCACAACTTTAAAATGCGTTTTTTGGCCTTTAGAAGCGTTTTTTCGAGATTCTGAGCCTAATTTGGGATCACAACTTTAAAATGCGTTTTCTGGCCTTTAGAAGCGTTTTTTCGAGATTCTGAGCTTAATTTGGGATCACAACTTTAAAATGCGTTTTCTGGCCTTTAGAAGCGTTTTTGGGCGATTCTGAGCTTAATTTGGGATCACAACTTTAAAATGCGTTTTTTGGCCTTTAGAAGCGTTTTTCAGCAATTCTGAGCTTAATTTGGGATCACAACTTTAAAATGCGTTTTCTGGCCTTTAGAAGCGTTTTTCAGCAATTCTGAGCTTAATTTGGGATCACAACTTTAAAATGCGTTTTCTGGCTATTAGAAGCGTTTTTGGGCGATTCTGAGCTTAATTTGGGATCACAACTTTAAAATGCGTTTTCTGGCCTTTAGAAGCGTTTTTGGGCGATTCTGAGCTTAATTTGGGATCACAACTTAAAAATGCGTTTTTTGGCCTTTAGAAGCGTTTTTGGGCGATTCTGAGCTTAATTTGGGATCACAACTTTAAAATGCGTTTTCTGGCCTTTAGAAGCGTTTTTGGGCGATTCTGAGCTTAATTTGGGATCACAACTTTAAAATGCGTTTTTTGGCCTTTAGAAGCGTTTTTTCGAGATTCTGAGCCTAATTTGGGATCACAACTTTAAAATGCGTTTTTTGACCTTTAGAAGCGTTTTTTCGAGATTCTGAGCTTAATTTGGGATCACAACTTTAAAATGCGTTTTCTGGCCTTTAGAAGCGTTTTTCAGCGATTCTGAGCTTAATTTGGGATCACAACTTTAAAATGCGTTTTCTGGCCTTTAGAAGCGTTTTTTCGAGATTCTGAGCCTAATTTGGGATCACAACTTTAAAATGCGTTTTCTGGCCTTTAGAAGCGTTTTTGGGCGATTCTGAGCTTAATTTGGGATCACAACTTTAAATGCGTTTTCTGGCCTTTAGAAGCGTTTTTCAGCGATTCTGAGCTTAATTTGGGATCACAACTTTAAAATGCGTTTTCTGGCCTTTAGAAGCGTTTTTGGACGATTCTGAGCTTAATTTGGGATCACAACTTTAAAATGCGTTTTCTGGCCTTTAGAAGCGTTTTTTCGAGATTCTGAGCTTAATTTGGGATCACAACTTAAAAATGCGTTTTCTGGCCTTTAGAAGCGTTTTTGGGCGATTCTGAGCTTAATTTGGGATCACAACTTTAAAATGCGTTTTCTGGCCTTTAGAAGCGTTTTTTCGAGATTCTGAGCTTAATTTGGGATCACAACTTTAAAATGCGTTTTCTGGCCTTTAGAAGTGTTTTTGGGCGATTCTGAGCTTAATTTGGGATCACAACTTTAAAATGCGTTTTTTGGCCTTTAGAAGCGTTTTTCAGCAATTCTGAGCTTAATTTGGGATCACAACTTTAAAATGCGTTTTCTGGCCTTTAGAAGCGTTTTTGGGCGATTCTGAGCTTAATTTGGGATCACAACTTTAAAATGCGTTTTTTGGCCTTTAGAAGCGTTTTTGGGCGATTCTGAGCTTAATTTGGGATCACAACTTTAAAATGCGTTTTCTGGCCTTTAGAAGCGTTTTTCAGCGATTCTGAGCTTAATTTGGGATCACAACTTTAAAATGCGTTTTCTGGCCTTTAGAAGCGTTTTTCAGCGATTCTGAGCTTAATTTGGGATCACAACTTTAAAATGCGTTTTCTGGCCTTTAGAAGCGTTTTTTCGAGATTCTGAGCCTAATTTGGGATCACAACTTTAAAATGCGTTTTCTGGCCTTTAGAAGCGTTTTTGGGTGATTCTGAGCTTAATTTGGGATCACAACTTTAAATGCGTTTTCTGGCCTTTAGAAGCGTTTTTCAGCGATTCTGAGCTTAATTTGGGATCACAACTTTAAAATGCGTTTTCTGGCCTTTAGAAGCGTTTTTGGGCGATTCTGAGCTTAATTTGGGATCACAACTTTAAAATGTGTTTTCTGGCCTTTAGAAGCGTTTTTTCGAGATTCTGAGCCTAATTTGGGATCACAACTTTAAAATGCGTTTTCTGGCCTTTAGAAGCGTTTTTGGGCGATTCTGAGCTTAATTTGGGATCACAACTTTAAAATGCGTTTTCTGGCCTTTAGAAGCGTTTTTTCGAGATTCTGAGCCTAATTTGGGATCACAACTTTAAAATGCGTTTTCTGGCCTTTAGAAGCGTTTTTGGGCGATTCTGAGCTTAATTTGGGATCACAACTTTAAATGCGTTTTCTGGCCTTTAGAAGCGTTTTTCAGCGATTCTGAGCTTAATTTGGGATCACAACTTTAAAATGCGTTTTCTGGCCTTTAGAAGCGTTTTTGGGCGATTCTGAGCTTAATTTGGGATCACAACTTTAAAATGCGTTTTCTGGCCTTTAGAAGCGTTTTTGGGCGATTCTGAGCTTAATTTGGGATCACAACTTTAAAATGCGTTTTTTGGCCTTTAGAAGCGTTTTTTCGAGATTCTGAGCCTAATTTGGGATCACAACTTTAAAATGCGTTTTCTGGCCTTTAGAAGCGTTTTTTCGAGATTCTGAGCTTAATTTGGGATCACAACTTTAAAATGCGTTTTCTGGCCTTTAGAAGCGTTTTTGGGCGATTCTGAGCTTAATTTGGGATCACAACTTTAAAATGCGTTTTTTGGCCTTTAGAAGCGTTTTTCAGCAATTCTGAGCTTAATTTGGGATCACAACTTTAAAATGCGTTTTCTGGCCTTTAGAAGCGTTTTTCAGCAATTCTGAGCTTAATTTGGGATCACAACTTTAAAATGCGTTTTCTGGCCTTTAGAAGCGTTTTTGGGCGATTCTGAGCTTAATTTGGGATCACAACTTTAAAATGCGTTTTTTGGCCTTTAGAAGCGTTTTTTCGAGATTCTGAGCCTAATTTGGGATCACAACTTTAAAATGCGTTTTTTGACCTTTAGAAGCGTTTTTTCGAGATTCTGAGCTTAATTTGGGATCACAACTTTAAAATGCGTTTTCTGGCCTTTAGAAGCGTTTTTCAGCGATTCTGAGCTTAATTTGGGATCACAACTTTAAAATGCGTTTTCTGGCCTTTAGAAGCGTTTTTCGAGATTCTGAGCTTAATTTGGGATCACAACTTTAAAATGCGTTTTTTGGCCTTTAGAAGCGTTTTTTCGAGATTCTGAGCCTAATTTGGGATCACAACTTTGAATTGCGTTTTCTGGCCTTTAGAAACGTTTTTGGGCGATTCTGAGCTTAATTTGGGATCACAACTTTAAAATGCGTTTTCTGGCCTTTAGAAGCGTTTTTCAGCGATTCTGAGCTTAATTTGGGATCACAACTTTAAAATGCGTTTTCTGGCCTTTAGAAGCGTTTTTTCGAGATTCTGAGCCTAATTTGGGATCACAACTTTAAAATGCGTTTTCTGGCCTTTAGAAGCGTTTTTTCGAGATTCTGAGCTTAATTTGGGATCACAACTTAAAAATGCGTTTTCTGGCCTTTAGAAGCGTTTTTGGGCGATTCTGAGCTTAATTTGGGATCACAACTTTAAAATGCGTTTTCTGGCCTTTAGAAGCGTTTTTCAGCGATTCTGAGCTTAATTTGGGATCACAACTTTAAAATGCGTTTTCTGGCCTTTAGAAGCGTTTTTCGAGATTCTGAGCTTAATTTGGGATCACAACTTTAAAATGCGTTTTTTGGCCTTTAGAAGCGTTTTTTCGAGATTCTGAGCCTAATTTGGGATCACAACTTTGAATTGCGTTTTCTGGCCTTTAGAAACGTTTTTGGGCGATTCTGAGCTTAATTTGGGATCACAACTTTAAAATGCGTTTTCTGGCCTTTAGAAGCGTTTTTCAGCGATTCTGAGCTTAATTTGGGATCACAACTTTAAAATGCGTTTTCTGGCCTTTAGAAGCGTTTTTTCGAGATTCTGAGCCTAATTTGGGATCACAACTTTAAAATGCGTTTTCTGGCCTTTAGAAGCGTTTTTGGGCGATTCTGAGCTTAATTTGGGATCACAACTTTAAATGCGTTTTCTGGCCTTTAGAAGCGTTTTTCAGCGATTCTGAGCTTAATTTGGGATCACAACTTTAAAATGCGTTTTCTGGCCTTTAGAAGCGTTTTTGGGCGATTCTGAGCTTAATTTGGGATCACAACTTTAAAATGCGTTTTCTGGCCTTTAGAAGCGTTTTTTCGAGATTCTGAGCTTAATTTGGGATCACAACTTAAAAATGCGTTTTCTGGCCTTTAGAAGCGTTTTTGGGCGATTCTGAGCTTAATTTGGGATCACAACTTTAAAATGCGTTTTCTGGCCTTTAGAAGCGTTTTTTCGAGATTCTGAGCTTAATTTGGGATCACAACTTTAAAATGCGTTTTCTGGCCTTTAGAAGCGTTTTTGGGCGATTCTGAGCTTAATTTGGGATCACAACTTTAAAATGCGTTTTTTGGCCTTTAGAAGCGTTTTTCAGCAATTCTGAGCTTAATTTGGGATCACAACTTTAAAATGCGTTTTCTGGCCTTTAGAAGCGTTTTTGGGCGATTCTGAGCTTAATTTGGGATCACAACTTTAAAATGCGTTTTTTTGCCTTTAGAAGCGTTTTTGGGCGATTCTGAGCTTAATTTGGGATCACAACTTTAAAATGCGTTTTCTGGCCTTTAGAAGCGTTTTTCAGCGATTCTGAGCTTAATTTGGGATCACAACTTTAAAATGCGTTTTCTGGCCTTTAGAAGCGTTTTTCAGCGATTCTGAGCTTAATTTGGGATCACAACTTTAAAATGCGTTTTCTGGCCTTTAGAAGCGTTTTTTCGAGATTCTGAGCCTAATTTGGGATCACAACTTTAAAATGCGTTTTCTGGCCTTTAGAAGCGTTTTTGGGCGATTCTGAGCTTAATTTGGGATCACAACTTTAAATGCGTTTTCTGGCCTTTAGAAGCGTTTTTCAGCGATTCTGAGCTTAATTTGGGATCACAACTTTAAAATGCGTTTTCTGGCCTTTAGAAGCGTTTTTGGGCGATTCTGAGCTTAATTTGGGATCACAACTTTAAAATGCGTTTTCTGGCCTTTAGAAGCGTTTTTTCGAGATTCTGAGCCTAATTTGGGATCACAACTTTAAAATGCGTTTTCTGGCCTTTAGAAGCGTTTTTGGGCGATTCTGAGCTTAATTTGGGATCACAACTTTAAAATGCGTTTTCTGGCCTTTAGAAGCGTTTTTTCGAGATTCTGAGCCTAATTTGGGATCACAACTTTAAAATGCGTTTTCTGGCCTTTAGAAGCGTTTTTGGGCGATTCTGAGCTTAATTTGGGATCACAACTTTAAATGCGTTTTCTGGCCTTTAGAAGCGTTTTTCAGCGATTCTGAGCTTAATTTGGGATCACAACTTTAAAATGCGTTTTCTGGCCTTTAGAAGCGTTTTTGGGCGATTCTGAGCTTAATTTGGGATCACAACTTTAAAATGCGTTTTCTGGCCTTTAGAAGCGTTTTTTCGAGATTCTGAGCTTAATTTGGGATCACAACTTTAAAATGCGTTTTCTGGCCTTTAGAAGCGTTTTTGGGCGATTCTGAGCTTAATTTGGGATCACAACTTTAAAATGCGTTTTTTGGCCTTTAGAAGCGTTTTTTCGAGATTCTGAGCCTAATTTGGGATCACAACTTTAAAATGCGTTTTCTGGCCTTTAGAAGCGTTTTTTCGAGATTCTGAGCTTAATTTGGGATCACAACTTTAAAATGCGTTTTCTGGCCTTTAGAAGCGTTTTTGGGCGATTCTGAGCTTAATTTGGGATCACAACTTTAAAATGCGTTTTCTGGCCTTTAGAAGCGTTTTTTCGAGATTCTGAGCCTAATTTGGGATCACAACTTTAAAATGCGTTTTCTGGCCTTTAGAAGCGTTTTTGGGCGATTCTGAGCTTAATTTGGGATCACAACTTTAAAATGCGTTTTCTGGCCTTTAGAAGCGTTTTTTCGAGATTCTAAGCCTAATTTGGGATCACAACTTTAAAATGCGTTTTCTGGCCTTTAGAAGCGTTTTTGGGCGATTCTGAGCTTAATTTGGGATCACAACTTTAAATGCGTTTTCTGGCCTTTAGAAGCGTTTTTCAGCGATTCTGAGCTTAATTTGGGATCACAACTTTAAAATGCGTTTTCTGGCCTTTAGAAGCGTTTTTGGGCGATTCTGAGCTTAATTTGGGATCACAACTTTAAAATGCGTTTTCTGGCCTTTAGAAGCGTTTTTTCGAGATTCTGAGCTTAATTTGGGATCACAACTTTAAAATGCGTTTTCTGGCCTTTAGAAGCGTTTTTGGGCGATTCTGAGCTTAATTTGGGATCACAACTTTAAAATGCGTTTTTTGGCCTTTAGAAGCGTTTTTTCGAGATTCTGAGCCTAATTTGGGATCACAACTTTAAAATGCGTTTTCTGGCCTTTAGAAGCGTTTTTTCGAGATTCTGAGCTTAATTTGGGATCACAACTTTAAAATGCGTTTTCTGGCCTTTAGAAGCGTTTTTGGGCGATTCTGAGCTTAATTTGGGATCACAACTTTAAAATGCGTTTTCTGGCCTTTAGAAGCGTTTTTTCGAGATTCTGAGCCTAATTTGGGATCACAACTTTAAAATGCGTTTTCTGGCCTTTAGAAGCGTTTTTGGGCGATTCTGAGCTTAATTTGGGATCACAACTTTAAAATGCGTTTTCTGGCCTTTAGAAGCGTTTTTGGGCGATTCTGAGCTTAATTTGGGATCACAACTTTAAAATGCGTTTTCTGGCCTTTAGAAGCGTTTTTTCGAGATTCTGAGCTTAATTTGGGATCACAACTTTAAAATGCGTTTTCTGGCCTTTAGAAGCGTTTTTGGGCGATTCTGAGCTTAATTTGGGATCACAACTTTAAAATGCGTTTTTTGGCCTTTAGAAGCGTTTTTTCGAGATTCTGAGCCTAATTTGGGATCACAACTTTAAAATGCGTTTTCTGGCCTTTAGAAGCGTTTTTTTCGAGATTCTGAGCTTAATTTGGGATCACAACTTTAAAATGCGTTTTCAGGCCTTTAGAAGCGTTTTTGGGCGATTCTGAGCTTAATTTGGGATCACAACTTTAAAATGCGTTTTTTGGCCTTTAGAAGCGTTTTTTCGAGATTCTGAGCCTAATTTGGGATCACAACTTTAAAATGCGTTTTCTGGCCTTTAGAAGCGTTTTTTCGAGATTCTGAGCTTAATTTGGGATCACAACTTTAAAATGCGTTTTCTGGCCTTTAGAAGCGTTTTTGGGCGATTCTGAGCTTAATTTGGGATCACAACTTTAAAATGCGTTTTTTGGCCTTTAGAAGCGTTTTTCAGCAATTCTAAGCTTAATTTGGGATCACAACTTTAAAATGCGTTTTCTGGCCTTTAGAAGCGTTTTTCAGCAATTCTGAGCTTAATTTGGGATCACAACTTTAAAATGCGTTTTCTGGCCTTTAGAAGCGTTTTTGGGCGATTCTGAGCTTAATTTGGGATCACAACTTTAAAATGCGTTTTTTGGCCTTTAGAAGCGTTTTTCAGCGATTCTGAGCTTAATTTGGGATCACAACTTTGAAATGCGTTTTTTGGCCTTTAGAAGCGTTTTTCAGCAATTCTGAGCTTAATTTGGGATCACAACTTTAAAATGCGTTTTCTGGCCTTTAGAAGCGTTTTTCAGCAATTCTGAGCTTAATTTGGGATCACAACTTTAAAATGCGTTTTCTGGCCTTTAGAAGCGTTTTTGGGCGATTCTGAGCTTAATTTGGGATCACAACTTTAAAATGCGTTTTTTGGCCTTTAGAAGCGTTTTTCAGCAATTCTGAGCTTAATTTGGGATCACAACTTTAAAATGCGTTTTCTGGCCTTTAGAAGCGTTTTTCAGCAATTCTGAGCTTAATTTGGGATCACAACTTTAAAATGCGTTTTCTGGCTATTAGAAGCGTTTTTGGGCGATTCTGAGCTTAATTTGGGATCACAACTTTAAAATGCGTTTTCTGGCCTTTAGAAGCGTTTTTGGGCGATTCTGAGCTTAATTTGGGATCACAACTTTAAAATGCGTTTTTTGGCCTTTAGAAGCGTTTTTTCGAGATTCTGAGCCTAATTTGGGATCACAACTTTAAAATGCGTTTTCTGGCCTTTAGAAGCGTTTTTTCGAGATTCTGAGCTTAATTTGGGATCACAACTTTAAAATGCGTTTTCTGGCCTTTAGAAGCGTTTTTCAGCGATTCTGAGCTTAATTTGGGATCACAACTTTAAAATGCGTTTTCTGGCCTTTAGAAGCGTTTTTTCGAGATTCTGAGCTTAATTTGGGATCACAACTTTAAAATGCGTTTTCTGGCCTTTAGAAGCGTTTTTGGGCGATTCTGAGCTTAATTTGGGATCACAACTTTAAAATGCGTTTTTTGGCCTTTAGAAGCGTTTTTTCGAGATTCTGAGCCTAATTTGGGATCACAACTTTAAAATGCGTTTTCTGGCCTTTAGAAGCGTTTTTTCGAGATTCTGAGCTTAATTTGGGATCACAACTTTAAAATGCGTTTTCTGGCCTTTAGAAGCGTTTTTGGGCGATTCTGAGCTTAATTTGGGATCACAACTTTAAAATGCGTTTTTTGGCCTTTAGAAGCGTTTTTTCGAGATTCTGAGCCTAATTTGGGATCACAACTTTAAAATGCGTTTTCTGGCCTTTAGAAGCGTTTTTTCGAGATTCTGAGCTTAATTTGGGATCACAACTTTAAAATGCGTTTTCTGGCCTTTAGAAGCGTTTTTGGGCGATTCTGAGCTTAATTTGGGATCACAACTTTAAAATGCGTTTTCTGGCCTTTAGAAGCGTTTTTTCGAGATTCTGAGCTTAATTTGGGATCACAACTTTAAAATGCGTTTTCTGGCCTTTAGAAGCGTTTTTGGGCGATTCTGAGCTTAATTTGGGATCACAACTTTAAAATGCGTTTTTTGGCCTTTAGAAGCGTTTTTTCGAGATTCTGAGCCTAATTTGGGATCACAACTTTAAAATGCGTTTTCTGGCCTTTAGAAGCGTTTTTTCGAGATTCTGAGCTTAATTTGGGATCACAACTTTAAAATGCGTTTTCTGGCCTTTAGAAGCGTTTTTGGGCGATTCTGAGCTTAATTTGGGATCACAACTTTAAAATGCGTTTTTTGGCCTTTAGAAGCGTTTTTTCGAGATTCTGAGCCTAATTTGGGATCACAACTTAAAAATGCGTTTTCTGGCCTTTAGAAGCGTTTTTCGAGATTCTGAGCTTAATTTGGGATCACAACTTTAAAATGCGTTTTTTGGCCTTTAGAAGCGTTTTTTCGAGATTCTGAGCCTAATTTGGGATCACAACTTTGAAATGCGTTTTCTGGCCTTTAGAAACGTTTTTGGGCGATTCTGAGCTTAATTTGGGATCACAACTTTAAAATGCGTTTTCTGGCCTTTAGAAGCGTTTTTGGGCCATTCTGAGCTTAATTTGGGATCACAACTTTAAAATGCGTTTTCTGGCCTTTAGAAACGTTTTTGGGCGATTCTGAGCTTAATTTGGGATCACAACTTTAAAATGCGTTTTCTGGCCTTTAGAAGCGTTTTTTCGAGATTCTGAGCTTAATTTGGGATCACAACTTTAAAATGCGTTTTCTGGCCTTTAGAAGCGTTTTTTCGAGATTCTGAGCTTAATTTGGGATCACAACTTTAAAATGCGTTTTTTGGCCTTTAGAAGCGTTTTTGGGCGATTCTGAGCTTAATTTGGGATCACAACTTTAAAATGCGTTTTCTGGCCTTTAGAAGCGTTTTTCAGCGATTCTGAGCTTAATTTGGGATCACAACTTTAAAATGCGTTTTCTGGCCTTTAGAAGCGTTTTTCAGCGATTCTGAGCTTAATTTGGGATCACAACTTTAAAATGCGTTTTCTGGCCTTTCGAAGCGTTTTTTCGAGATTCTGAGCTTAATTTGGGATCACAACTTTAAAATGCGTTTTTTGGCCTTTAGAAGCGTTTTTTCGAGATTCTGAGCCTAATTTGGGATCACAACTTTAAAATGCGTTTTCTGGCCTTTAGAAGCGTTTTTTCGAGATTCTGAGCTTAATTTGGGATCACAACTTTAAAATGCGTTTTTTGGCCTTAAGAAGCGTTTTTGGGCGATTCTGAGCTTAATTTGGGATCACAACTTTAAAATGCGTTTTCTGGCCTTTAGAAGCGTTTTTCAGCGATTCTGAGCTTAATTTGGGATCACAACTTTAAAATGCGTTTTCTGGCCTTTAGAAGCGTTTTTCAGCGATTCTGAGCTTAATTTGGGATCACAACTTTAAAATGCGTTTTCTGGCCTTTAGAAGCGTTTTTGGGCGATTCTGAGCTTAATTTGGGATCACAACTTTAAAATGCGTTTTCTGGCCTTTAGAAGCGTTTTTTCGAGATTCTGAGCTTAATTTGGGATCACAACTTAAAAATGCGTTTTCTGGCCTTTAGAAGCGTTTTTGGGCGATTCTGAGCTTAATTTGGGATCACAACTTTAAAATGCGTTTTCTGGCCTTTAGAAGCGTTTTTTCGAGATTCTGAGCCTAATTTGGGATCACAACTTTAAAATGCGTTTTCTGACCTTTAGAAGCGTTTTTGGGCGATTCTGAGCTTAATTTGGGATCACAACTTTAAAATGCGTTTTCTGGCCTTTAGAAGCGTTTTTTCGAGATTCTGAGCTTAATTTGGGATCACAACTTTAAAATGCGTTTTCTGGCCTTTAGAAGCGTTTTTGGGCGATTCTGAGCTTAATTTGGGATCACAACTTTAAAATGCGTTTTTTGGCCTTTAGAAGCGTTTTTTCGAGATTCTGAGCCTAATTTGGGATCACAACTTTAAAATGCGTTTTCTGGCCTTTAGAAGCGTTTTTTCGAGATTCTGAGCTTAATTTGGGATCACAACTTTAAAATGCGTTTTCTGGCCTTTAGAAGCGTTTTTGGGCGATTCTGAGCTTAATTTGGGATCACAACTTTAAAATGCGTTTTCTGGCCTTTAGAAGCGTTTTTTCGAGATTCTGAGCTTAATTTGGGATCACAACTTTAAAATGCGTTTTCTGGCCTTTAGAAGCGTTTTTGGGCGATTCTGAGCTTAATTTGGGATCACAACTTTAAAATGCGTTTTTTGGCCTTTAGAAGCGTTTTTTCGAGATTCTGAGCCTAATTTGGGATCACAACTTTAAAATGCGTTTTCTGGCCTTTAGAAGCGTTTTTTCGAGATTCTGAGCTTAATTTGGGATCACAACTTTAAAATGCGTTTTCTGGCCTTTAGAAGCGTTTTTGGGCGATTCTGAGCTTAATTTGGGATCACAACTTTAAAATGCGTTTTTTGGCCTTTAGAAGCGTTTTTTCGAGATTCTGAGCCTAATTTGGGATCACAACTTTAAAATGCGTTTTCTGGCCTTTAGAAGCGTTTTTTCGAGATTCTGAGCTTAATTTGGGATCACAACTTTAAAATGCGTTTTCTGGCCTTTAGAAGCGTTTTTGGGCGATTCTGAGCTTAATTTGGGATCACAACTTTAAAATGCGTTTTTTGGCCTTTAGAAGCGTTTTTTCGAGATTCTGAGCCTAATTTGGGATCACAACTTTAAAATGCGTTTTCTGGCCTTTAGAAGCGTTTTTTCGAGATTCTGAGCTTAATTTGGGATCACAACTTTAAAATGCGTTTTCTGGCCTTTAGAAGCGTTTTTGGGCGATTCTGAGCTTAATTTGGGATCACAACTTTAAAATGCGTTTTTTGGCCTTTAGAAGCGTTTTTTCGAGATTCTGAGCCTAATTTGGGATCACAACTTTAAAATGCGTTTTCTGGTCTTTAGAAGCGTTTTTCGAGATTCTGAGCTTAATTTGGGATCACAACTTTAAAATGCGTTTTTTGGCCTTTAGAAGCGTTTTTTCGAGATTCTGAGCCTAATTTGGGATCACAACTTTGAAATGCGTTTTCTGGCCTTTAGAAACGTTTTTGGGCGATTCTGAGCTTAATTTGGGATCACAACTTTAAAATGCGTTTTCTGGCCTTTAAAAGCGTTTTTGGGCCATTCTGAGCTTAATTTGGGATCACAACTTTAAAATGCGTTTTTTGGCCTTTAGAAGCGTTTTTTCGAGATTCTGAGCCTAATTTGGGATCACAACTTTAAAATGCGTTTTCTGGCCTTTAGAAACGTTTTTGGGCGATTCTGAGCTTAATTTGGGATCACAACTTTAAAATGCGTTTTCTGGCCTTTAGAAGCGTTTTTTCGAGATTCTGAGCTTAATTTGGGATCACAACTTTAAAATGCGTTTTCTGGCCTTTAGAAGCGTTTTTTCGAGATTCTGAGCTTAATTTGGGATCACAACTTTAAAATGCGTTTTTTGGCCTTTAGAAGCGTTTTTGGGCGATTCTGAGCTTAATTTGGGATCACAACTTTAAAATGCGTTTTCTGGCCTTTAGAAGCGTTTTTCAGCGATTCTGAGCTTAATTTGGGATCACAACTTTAAAATGCGTTTTCTGGCCTTTCGAAGCGTTTTTTCGAGATTCTGAGCTTAATTTGGGATCACAACTTTAAAATGCGTTTTTTGGCCTTTAGAAGCGTTTTTTCGAGATTCTGAGCCTAATTTGGGATCACAACTTTAAAATGCGTTTTCTGGCCTTTAGAAGCGTTTTTTCGAGATTCTGAGCTTAATTTGGGATCACAACTTTAAAATGCGTTTTCTGGCCTTTAGAAGCGTTTTTCAGCGATTCTGAGCTTAATTTGGGATCACAACTTTAAAATGCGTTTTCTGGCCTTTCGAAGCGTTTTTTCGAGATTCTGAGCTTAATTTGGGATCACAACTTTAAAATGCGTTTTTTGGCCTTTAGAAGCGTTTTTTCGAGATTCTGAGCCTAATTTGGGATCACAACTTTAAAATGCGTTTTCTGGCCTTTAGAAGCGTTTTTTCGAGATTCTGAGCTTAATTTGGGATCACAACTTTAAAATGCGTTTTCTGGCCTTAAGAAGCGTTTTTGGGCGATTCTGAGCTTAATTTGGGATCACAACTTTAAAATGCGTTTTCTGGCCTTTAGAAGCGTTTTTCAGCGATTCTGAGCTTAATTTGGGATCACAACTTTAAAATGCGTTTTCTGGCCTTTAGAAGCGTTTTTCAGCGATTCTGAGCTTAATTTGGGATCACAACTTTAAAATGCGTTTTCTGGCCTTTAGAAGCGTTTTTGGGCGATTCTGAGCTTAATTTGGGATCACAACTTTAAATGCGTTTTCTGGCCTTTAGAAGCGTTTTTCAGCGATTCTGAGCTTAATTTGGGATCACAACTTTAAAATGCGTTTTCTGGCCTTTAGAAGCGTTTTTGGGCGATTCTGAGCTTAATTTGGGATCACAACTTTAAAATGCGTTTTCTGGCCTTTAGAAGCGTTTTTTCGAGATTCTGAGCTTAATTTGGGATCACAACTTAAAAATGCGTTTTCTGGCCTTTAGAAGCGTTTTTGGGCGATTCTGAGCTTAATTTGGGATCACAACTTTAAAATGCGTTTTCTGGCCTTTAGAAGCGTTTTTCAGCAATTCTGAGCATAATTTGGGATCACAACTTTAAAATGCGTTTTCTGGCCTTTAGAAGCGTTTTTTCGAGATTCTGAGCTTAATTTGGGATCACAACTTAAAAATGCGTTTTCTGGCCTTTAGAAGCGTTTTTGGGCGATTGTGAGCTTAATTTGGGATCACAACTTTAAAATGCGTTTTCTGGCCTTTAGAAGCGTTTTTTCGAGATTCTGAGCCTAATTTGGGATCACAACTTTAAAATGCGTTTTCTGGCCTTTAGAAGCGTTTTTGGGCGATTCTGAGCTTAATTTGGGATCACAACTTTAAATGCGTTTTCTGGCCTTTAGAAGCGTTTTTCAGCGATTCTGAGCTTATTTTGGGATCACAACTTTAAAATGCGTTTTCTGGCCTTTAGAAGCGTTTTTGGGCGATTCTGAGCTTAATTTGGGATCACAACTTTAAAATGCGTTTTCTGGCCTTTAGAAGCGTTTTTTCGAGATTCTGAGCTTAATTTGGGATCACAACTTAAAAATGCGTTTTCTGGCCTTAAGAAGCGTTTTTGGGCGATTCTGAGCTTAATTTGGGATCACAACTTTAAAATGCGTTTTCTGGCCTTTAGAAGCGTTTTTTCGAGATTCTGAGCTTAATTTGGGATCACAACTTTAAAATGCGTTTTCTGGCCTTTAGAAGCGTTTTTGGGCGATTCTGGGCTTAATTTGGGATCACAACTTTAAAATGCGTTTTCTGGCCTTTAGAAGCGTTTTTCAGCGATTCTGAGCTTAATTTGGGATCACAACTTTAAAATGCGTTTTCTGGCCTTTAGAAGCGTTTTTGGGCGATTCTGAGCTTAATTTGGGATCACAACTTTAAAATGCGTTTTCTGGCCTTTAGAAGCGTTTTTTCGAGATTCTGAGCTTAATTTGGGATCACAACTTAAAAATGCGTTTTCTGGCCTTTAGAAGCGTTTTTTCGAGATTCTGAACCTAATTTGGGATCACAACTTTAAAATGCGTTTTCTGGCCTTTAGAAGCGTTTTTTCGAGATTCTGAGCTTAATTTGGGATCACAACTTAAAAATGTGTTTTCTGGCCTTTAGAAGCGTTTTTCGGCCATTCTAAGCTTAATTTGGGATCACAACTTTAAAATGCGTTTTCTGGCCTTTAGAAACGTTTTTCGGCCATTCTAAGCTTAATTTGGGATCACAACTTAAAAATGCGTTTTCTGGCCTTTAGAAGCGTTTTTGGGCGATTCTGAGCTTAATTTGGGATCACAACTTTAAAATGCGTTTTCTGGCCTTTAGAAGCGTTTTTCAGCAATTCTGAGCTTAATTTGGGATCACAACTTTAAAATGCGTTTTCTGGCCTTTAGAAGCGTTTTTTCGAGATTCTGAGCTTAATTTGGGATCACAACTTTAAAATGCGTTTTCTGGCCTTTAGAAGCGTTTTTTCGAGATTCTGAGCCTAATTTGGGATCACAACTTTAAAATGCGTTTTCTGGCCTTTAGAAGCGTTTTTGGGCGATTCTGAGCTTAATTTGGGATCACAACTTTAAAATGCGTTTTCTGGCCTTTAGAAGCGTTTTTTCGAGATTCTGAGCTTAATTTGGGATCACAACTTTAAAATGCGTTTTCTGGCCTTTAGAAGCGTTTTTGGGCGATTCTGAGCTTAATTTGGGATCACAACTTTAAAATGCGTTTTTTGGCCTTTAGAAGCGTTTTTTCGAGATTCTGAGCCAAATTTGGGATCACAACTTTAAAATGCGTTTTCTGGCCTTTAGAAGCGTTTTTTCGAGATTCTGAGCTTAATTTGGGATCACAACTTTAAAATGCGTTTTCTGGCCTTTAGAAGCGTTTTTGGGCGATTCTGAGCTTAATTTGGGATCACAACTTTAAAATGCGTTTTCTGGCCTTTAGAAGCGTTTTTTCGAGATTCTGAGCTTAATTTGGGATCACAACTTTAAAATGCGTTTTCTGGCCTTTAGAAGCGTTTTTGGGCGATTCTGAGCTTAATTTGGGATCACAACTTTAAAATGCGTTTTTTGGCCTTTAGAAGCGTTTTTTCGAGATTCTGAGCCTAATTTGGGATCACAACTTTAAAATGCGTTTTCTGGCCTTTAGAAGCGTTTTTCGAGATTCTGAGCTTAATTTGGGATAACAACTTTAAAATGCGTTTTTTGGCCTTTAGAAGCGTTTTTTCGAGATTCTGAGCCTAATTTGGGATCACAACTTTGAAATGCGTTTTCTGGCCTTTAGAAACGTTTTTGGGCGATTCTGAGCTTAATTTGGGATCACAACTTTAAAATGCGTTTTCTGGCCTTTAGAAGCGTTTTTGGGCGATTCTGAGCTTAATTTGGGATCACAACTTTAAAATGCGTTTTTTGGCCTTTAGAAGCGTTTTTTCGAGATTCTGAGCCTAATTTGGGATCACAACTTTAAAATGCGTTTTCTGGCCTTTAGAAACGTTTTTGGGCGATTCTGAGCTTAATTTGGGATCACAACTTTAAAATGCGTTTTCTGGCCTTTAGAAGCGTTTTTTCGAGATTCTGAGCTTAATTTGGGATCACAACTTTAAAATGCGTTTTCTGGCCTTTAGAAGCGTTTTTTCGAGATTCTGAGCTTAATTTGGGATCACAACTTTAAAATGCGTTTTCTGGCCTTTAGAAGCGTTTTTGGGCGATTCTGAGCTTAATTTGGGATCACAACTTTAAAATGCGTTTTCTGGCCTTTAGAAGCGTTTTTTCGAGATTCTGAGCTTAATTTGGGATCACAACTTTAAAATGCGTTTTCTGGCCTTTAGAAGCGTTTTTGGGCGATTCTGAGCTTAATTTGGGATCACAACTTTAAAATGCGTTTTCTGGCCTTTAGAAGCGTTTTTCAGCAATTCTGAGCTAAATTTGGGATCACAACTTTAAAATCCGTTTTCTGGCCTTTAGAAGCGTTTTTTCGAGATTCTGAGCTTAATTTGGGATCACAACTTAAAAATGCGTTTTCTGGCCTTTAGAAGCGTTTTTTCGAGATTCTGAACCTAATTTGGGATCACAACTTTAAAATGCGTTTTCTGGCCTTTAGAAGCGTTTTTTCGAGATTCTGAGCTTAATTTGGGATCACAACTTAAAAATGCGTTTTCTGGCCTTTAGAAGCGTTTTTTCGAGATTCTGAGCTTAATTTGGGATCACAACTTTAAAATGCGTTTTCTGGCCTTTAGAAGCGTTTTTTCGAGATTCTGAGCTTAATTTGGGATCACAACTTTAAAATGCGTTTTTTGGCCTTTAGAAGCGTTTTTGGGCGATTCTAAGCTTAATTTGGGATCACAACTTTAAAATGCGTTTTCTGGCCTTTAGAAGCGTTTTTCAGCGATTCTGAGCTTAATTTGGGATCACAACTTTAAAATGCGTTTTCTGGCCTTTAGAAGCGTTTTTCAGCGATTCTGAGCTTAATTTGGGATCACAACTTTAAAATGCGTTTTCTGGCCTTTAGAAGCGTTTTTGGGCGATTCTGAGCTTAATTTGGGATCACAACTTTAAAATGCGTTTTCTGGCCTTTAGAAGCGTTTTTTCGAGATTCTGAGCTTAATTTGGGATCACAACTTTAAAATGCGTTTTCTGGCCTTTAGAAGCGTTTTTGGGCGATTCTGAGCTTAATTTGGGATCACAACTTTAAAATGCGTTTTCTGGCCTTTAGAAGCGTTTTTTCGAGATTCTGAGCTTAATTTGGGATCACAACTTTAAAATGCGTTTTCTGGCCTTTAGAAGCGTTTTTGGGCGATTCTGAGCTTAATTTGGGATCACAACTTTAAAATGCGTTTTCTGGCCTTTAGAAGCGTTTTTCAGCGATTCTGAGCTTAATTTGGGATCACAACTTTAAAATGCGTTTTCTGGCCTTTAGAAGCGTTTTTGGGCGATTCTGAGCTTAAAAATGCGTTTTCTGGCCTTTAGAAGCGTTTTTTCGAGATTCTGAGCTTAATTTGGGATCACAACTTTAAAATGCGTTTTCTGGCCTTTAGAAGCGTTTTTGGGCGATTCTGAGCTTAATTTGGGATCACAACTTTAAAATGCGTTTTCTGGCCTTTAGAAGCGTTTTTCAGCAATTCTGAGCTAAATTTGGGATCACAACTTTAAAATCCGTTTTCTGGCCTTTAGAAGCGTTTTTTCGAGATTCTGAGCTTAATTTGGGATCACAACTTAAAAATGCGTTTTCTGGCCTTTAGAAGCGTTTTTTCGAGATTCTGAACCTAATTTGGGATCACAACTTTAAAATGCGTTTTCTGGCCTTTAGAAGCGTTTTTTCGAGATTCTGAGCTTAATTTGGGATCACAACTTAAAAATGCGTTTTCTGGCCTTTAGAAGCGTTTTTGGGCGATTCTGAGCTTAATTTGGGATCACAACTTAAAAATGCGTTTTCTGGCCTTTAGAAGCGTTTTTCAGCGATTCTGAGCTTAATTTGGGATCACAACTTTAAAATGCGTTTTCTGGCCTTTAGAAGCGTTTTTGGGCGATTCTGAGCTTAAAAATGCGTTTTCTGGCCTTTAGAAGCGTTTTTTCGAGATTCTGAGCTTAATTTGGGATCACAACTTTAAAATGCGTTTTCTGGCCTTTAGAAGCGTTTTTGGGCGATTCTGAGCTTAATTTGGGATCACAACTTTAAAATGCGTTTTCTGGCCTTTAGAAGCGTTTTTCAGCAATTCTGAGCTAAATTTGGGATCACAACTTTAAAATCCGTTTTCTGGCCTTTAGAAGCGTTTTTTCGAGATTCTGAGCTTAATTTGGGATCACAACTTAAAAATGCGTTTTCTGGCCTTTAGAAGCGTTTTTTCGAGATTCTGAACCTAATTTGGGATCACAACTTTAAAATGCGTTTTCTGGCCTTTAGAAGCGTTTTTTCGAGATTCTGAGCTTAATTTGGGATCACAACTTTAAAATGCGTTTTCTGGCCTTTAGAAGCGTTTTTGGGCGATTCTGAGCTTAATTTGGGATCACAACTTTAAAATGCGTTTTTTGGCCTTTAGAAGCGTTTTTTCGAGATTCTGAGCCAAATTTGGGATCACAACTTTAAAATGCGTTTTCTGGCCTTTAGAAGCGTTTTTTCGAGATTCTGAGCTTAATTTGGGATCACAACTTTAAAATGCGTTTTCTGGCCTTTAGAAGCGTTTTTGGGCGATTCTGAGCTTAATTTGGGATCACAACTTTAAAATGCGTTTTCTGGCCTTTAGAAGCGTTTTTTCGAGATTCTGAGCTTAATTTGGGATCACAACTTTAAAATGCGTTTTCTGGCCTTTAGAAGCGTTTTTGGGCGATTCTGAGCTTAATTTGGGATCACAACTTTAAAATGCGTTTTTTGGCCTTTAGAAGCGTTTTTTCGAGATTCTGAGCCTAATTTGGGATCACAACTTTAAAATGCGTTTTCTGGCCTTTAGAAGCGTTTTTCGAGATTCTGAGCTTAATTTGGGATAACAACTTTAAAATGCGTTTTTTGGCCTTTAGAAGCGTTTTTTCGAGATTCTGAGCCTAATTTGGGATCACAACTTTGAAATGCGTTTTCTGGCCTTTAGAAACGTTTTTGGGCGATTCTGAGCTTAATTTGGGATCACAACTTTAAAATGCGTTTTCTGGCCTTTAGAAGCGTTTTTGGGCGATTCTGAGCTTAATTTGGGATCACAACTTTAAAATGCGTTTTTTGGCCTTTAGAAGCGTTTTTTCGAGATTCTGAGCCTAATTTGGGATCACAACTTTAAAATGCGTTTTCTGGCCTTTAGAAACGTTTTTGGGCGATTCTGAGCTTAATTTGGGATCACAACTTTAAAATGCGTTTTCTGGCCTTTAGAAGCGTTTTTTCGAGATTCTGAGCTTAATTTGGGATCACAACTTTAAAATGCGTTTTCTGGCCTTTAGAAGCGTTTTTTCGAGATTCTGAGCTTAATTTGGGATCACAACTTTAAAATGCGTTTTCTGGCCTTTAGAAGCGTTTTTGGGCGATTCTGAGCTTAATTTGGGATCACAACTTTAAAATGCGTTTTCTGGCCTTTAGAAGCGTTTTTTCGAGATTCTGAGCTTAATTTGGGATCACAACTTTAAAATGCGTTTTCTGGCCTTTAGAAGCGTTTTTGGGCGATTCTGAGCTTAATTTGGGATCACAACTTTAAAATGCGTTTTCTGGCCTTTAGAAGCGTTTTTCAGCAATTCTGAGCTAAATTTGGGATCACAACTTTAAAATCCGTTTTCTGGCCTTTAGAAGCGTTTTTTCGAGATTCTGAGCTTAATTTGGGATCACAACTTAAAAATGCGTTTTCTGGCCTTTAGAAGCGTTTTTTCGAGATTCTGAACCTAATTTGGGATCACAACTTTAAAATGCGTTTTCTGGCCTTTAGAAGCGTTTTTTCGAGATTCTGAGCTTAATTTGGGATCACAACTTAAAAATGCGTTTTCTGGCCTTTAGAAGCGTTTTTTCGAGATTCTGAGCTTAATTTGGGATCACAACTTTAAAATGCGTTTTCTGGCCTTTAGAAGCGTTTTTTCGAGATTCTGAGCTTAATTTGGGATCACAACTTTAAAATGCGTTTTTTGGCCTTTAGAAGCGTTTTTGGGCGATTCTAAGCTTAATTTGGGATCACAACTTTAAAATGCGTTTTCTGGCCTTTAGAAGCGTTTTTCAGCGATTCTGAGCTTAATTTGGGATCACAACTTTAAAATGCGTTTTCTGGCCTTTAGAAGCGTTTTTCAGCGATTCTGAGCTTAATTTGGGATCACAACTTTAAAATGCGTTTTCTGGCCTTTAGAAGCGTTTTTGGGCGATTCTGAGCTTAATTTGGGATCACAACTTTAAAATGCGTTTTCTGGCCTTTAGAAGCGTTTTTTCGAGATTCTGAGCTTAATTTGGGATCACAACTTTAAAATGCGTTTTCTGGCCTTTAGAAGCGTTTTTGGGCGATTCTGAGCTTAATTTGGGATCACAACTTTAAAATGCGTTTTCTGGCCTTTAGAAGCGTTTTTTCGAGATTCTGAGCTTAATTTGGGATCACAACTTTAAAATGCGTTTTCTGGCCTTTAGAAGCGTTTTTGGGCGATTCTGAGCTTAATTTGGGATCACAACTTTAAAATGCGTTTTCTGGCCTTTAGAAGCGTTTTTCAGCGATTCTGAGCTTAATTTGGGATCACAACTTTAAAATGCGTTTTCTGGCCTTTAGAAGCGTTTTTGGGCGATTCTGAGCTTAAAAATGCGTTTTCTGGCCTTTAGAAGCGTTTTTTCGAGATTCTGAGCTTAATTTGGGATCACAACTTTAAAATGCGTTTTCTGGCCTTTAGAAGCGTTTTTGGGCGATTCTGAGCTTAATTTGGGATCACAACTTTAAAATGCGTTTTCTGGCCTTTAGAAGCGTTTTTCAGCAATTCTGAGCTAAATTTGGGATCACAACTTTAAAATCCGTTTTCTGGCCTTTAGAAGCGTTTTTTCGAGATTCTGAGCTTAATTTGGGATCACAACTTAAAAATGCGTTTTCTGGCCTTTAGAAGCGTTTTTTCGAGATTCTGAACCTAATTTGGGATCACAACTTTAAAATGCGTTTTCTGGCCTTTAGAAACGTTTTTCGGCCATTCTAAGCTTAATTTGGGATCACAACTTAAAAATGCGTTTTCTGGCCTTTAGAAGCGTTTTTGGGCGATTCTGAGCTTAATTTGGGATCACAACTTTAAAATGCGTTTTCTGGCCTTTAGAAGCGTTTTTCAGCAATTCTGAGCTTAATTTGGGATCACAACTTTAAAATGCGTTTTCTGGCCTTTAGAAGCGTTTTTGGGCGATTCTGAGCTTAATTTGGGATCACAACTTTAAAATGCGTTTTCTGGCCTTTAGAAGCGTTTTTTCGAGATTCTGAGCTTAATTTGGGATCACAACTTAAAAATGCGTTTTCTGGCCTTTAGAAGCGTTTTTGGGCGATTCTGAGCTTAATTTGGGATCACAACTTTAAAATGCGTTTTCTGGCCTTTAGAAGCATTTTTCAGCAATTCTGAGCTTAATTTGGGATCACAACTTTAAAATGCGTTTTCTGGCCTTTAGAAGCGTTTTTTCGAGATTCTGAGCTTAATTTGGGATCACAACTTTAAAATGCGTTTTCTGGCCTTTAGAAGCGTTTTTGGGCGATTCTGAGCTTAATTTGGGATCACAACTTTAAAATGCGTTTTCTGGCCTTTAGAAGCGTTTTTTTCGAGATTCTGAGCTTAATTTGGGATCACAACTTAAAAATGCGTTTTCTGGCCTTTAGAAGCGTTTTTGGGCGATTCTGAGCTTAATTTGGGATCACAACTTTAAAATGCGTTTTCTGGCCTTTAGAAGCGTTTTTCAGCAATTCTGAGCTAAATTTGGGATCACAACTTTAAAATGCGTTTTCTGGCCTTTAGAAGCGTTTTTTCGAGATTCTGAGCTTAATTTGGGATCACAACTTAAAAATGCGTTTTCTGGCCTTTAGAAGCGTTTTTTCGAGATTCTGAACCTAATTTGGGATCACAACTTTAAAATGCGTTTTCTGGCCTTTAGAAGCGTTTTTTCGAGATTCTGAGCTTAATTTGGGATCACAACTTAAAAATGCGTTTTCTGGCCTTTAGAAGCGTTTTTCGGCCATTCTAAGCTTAATTTGGGATCACAACTTTAAAATGCGTTTTCTGGCCTTTAGAAACGTTTTTCGGCCATTCTAAGCTTAATTTGGGATCACAACTTAAAAATGCGTTTTCTGGCCTTTAGAAGCGTTTTTGGGCGATTCTGAGCTTAATTTGGGATCACAACTTTAAAATGCGTTTTCTGGCCTTTAGAAGCGTTTTTCAGCAATTCTGAGCTTAATTTGGGATCACAACTTTAAAATGCGTTTTCTGGCCTTTAGAAGCGTTTTTGGGCGATTCTGAGCTTAATTTGGGATCACAACTTTAAAATGCGTTTTCTGGCCTTTAGAAGCGTTTTTTCGAGATTCTGAGCTTAATTTGGGATCACAACTTAAAAATGCGTTTTCTGGCCTTTAGAAGCGTTTTTGGGCGATTCTGAGCTTAATTTGGGATCACAACTTTAAAATGCGTTTTCTGGCCTTTAGAAGCATTTTTCAGCAATTCTGAGCTTAATTTGGGATCACAACTTTAAAATGCGTTTTCTGGCCTTTAGAAGCGTTTTTTCGAGATTCTGAGCTTAATTTGGGATCACAACTTTAAAATGCGTTTTCTGGCCTTTTGAAGCGTTTTTGGGCGATTCTGAGCTTAATTTGGGATCACAACTTTAAAATGCGTTTTCTGGCCTTTAGAAGCGTTTTTTCGAGATTCTGAGCTTAATTTGGGATCACAACTTAAAAATGCGTTTTCTGGCCTTTAGAAGCGTTTTTGGGCGATTCTGAGCTTAATTTGGGATCACAACTTTAAAATGCGTTTTCTGGCCTTTAGAAGCGTTTTTCAGCAATTCTGAGCTAAATTTGGGATCACAACTTTAAAATGCGTTTTCTGGCCTTTAGAAGCGTTTTTTCGAGATTCTGAGCTTAATTTGGGATCACAACTTAAAAATGCGTTTTCTGGCCTTTAGAAGCGTTTTTTCGAGATTCTGAACCTAATTTGGGATCACAACTTTAAAATGCGTTTTCTGGCCTTTAGAAGCGTTTTTTCGAGATTCTGAGCTTAATTTGGGATCACAACTTAAAAATGCGTTTTCTGGCCTTTAGAAGCGTTTTTCGGCCATTCTAAGCTTAATTTGGGATCACAACTTTAAAATGCGTTTTCTGGCCTTTAGAAACGTTTTTCGGCCATTCTAAGCTTAATTTGGGATCACAACTTAAAAATGCGTTTTCTGGCCTTTAGAAGCGTTTTTGGGCGATTCTGAGCTTAATTTGGGATCACAACTTTAAAATGCGTTTTCTGGCCTTTAGAAGCGTTTTTCAGCAATTCTGAGCTTAATTTGGGATCACAACTTTAAAATGCGTTTTCTGGCCTTTAGAAGCGTTTTTGGGCGATTCTGAGCTTAATTTGGGATCACAACTTTAAAATGCGTTTTCTGGCCTTTAGAAGCGTTTTTTCGAGATTCTGAGCTTAATTTGGGATCACAACTTAAAAATGCGTTTTCTGGCCTTTAGAAGCGTTTTTGGGCGATTCTGAGCTTAATTTGGGATCACAACTTTAAAATGCGTTTTTTGGCCTTTAGAAGCGTTTTTTCGAGATTCTGAGCCTAATTTGGGATCACAACTTTAAAATGCGTTTTCTGGCCTTTAGAAGCGTTTTTGGGCGATTCTGAGCTTAATTTGGGATCACAACTTTAAATGCGTTTTCTGGCCTTTAGAAGCGTTTTTCAGCGATTCTGAGCTTAATTTGGGATCACAACTTTAAAATGCGTTTTCTGGCCTTTAGAAGCGTTTTTGGGCGATTCTGAGCTTAATTTGGGATCACAACTTTAAAATGCGTTTTCTGGCCTTTAGAAGCGTTTTTCAGCAATTCTGAGCTTAATTTGGGATCACAACTTTAAAATGCGTTTTCTGGCCTTTAGAAGCGTTTTTTCGAGATTCTGAGCTTAATTTGGGATCACAACTTTAAAATGCGTTTTCTGGCCTTTAGAAGCGTTTTTGGGCGATTCTGAGCTTAATTTGGGATCACAACTTTAAAATGCGTTTTCTGGCCTTTAGAAGCGTTTTTCAGCAATTCTGAGCTTAATTTGGGATCACAACTTTAAAATGCGTTTTCTGGCCTTTAGAAGCGTTTTTTCGAGATTCTGAGCTTAATTTGGGATCACAACTTTAAAATTCGTTTTCTGGCCTTTAGAAGCGTTTTTGGGCGATTCTGAGCTTAATTTGGGATCACAACTTTAAAATGCGTTTTTTGGCCTTTAGAAGCGTTTTTTCGAGATTCTGAGCCTAATTTGGGATCACAACTTAAAAATGCGTTTTCTGGCCTTTAGAAGCGTTTTTTCGAGATTCTGAGCTTAATTTGGGATCACAACTTTAAAATGCGTTTTCTGGCCTTTAGAAGCGTTTTTTCGAGATTCTGAGCTTAATTTGGGATCACAACTTTAAAATGCGTTTTCTGGCCTTTAGAAGCGTTTTTGGGCGATTCTGAGCTTAATTTGGGATCACAACTTTAAAATGCGTTTTTTGGCCTTTAGAAGCGTTTTTTCGAGATTCTGAGCCTAATTTGGGATCACAACTTTAAAATGCGTTTTCTGGCCTTTAGAAGCGTTTTTTCGAGATTCTGAGCTTAATTTGGGATCACAACTTTAAAATGCGTTTTCTGGCCTTTAGAAGCGTTTTTTCGAGATTCTGAGCTTAATTTGGGATCACAACTTTAAAATGCGTTTTCTGGCCTTTAGAAGCGTTTTTGGGCGATTCTGAGCTTAATTTGGGATCACAACTTTAAAATGCGTTTTCTGGCCTTTAGAAGCGTTTTTGGGCGATTCTGAGCTTAATTTGGGATCACAACTTAAAAATGCGTTTTCTGGCCTTTAGAAGCGTTTTTGGGCGATTCTGAGCTTAATTTGGGATCACAACTTTAAAATGCGTTTTCTGGCCTTTAGAAGCGTTTTTCAGCGATTCTGAGCTTAATTTGGGATCACAACTTTAAAATGCGTTTTCTGGCCTTTAGAAGCGTTTTTCAGCGATTCTGAGCTTAATTTGGGATCACAACTTTAAAATGCGTTTTCTGGCCTTTAGAAGCGTTTTTGGGCGATTCTGAGCTTAATTTGGGATCACAACTTTAAAATGCGTTTTCTGGCCTTTAGAAGCGTTTTTTCGAGATTCTGAGCTTAATTTGGGATCACAACTTAAAAATGCGTTTTCTGGCCTTTAGAAGCGTTTTTGGGCGATTCTACGCTTAATTTGGGATCACAACTTTAAAATGCGTTTTCTGGCCTTTAGAAGCGTTTTTCAGCAATTCTGAGCTTAATTTGGGATCACAACTTTAAAATGCGTTTTCTGGCCTTTAGAAGCGTTTTTTCGAGATTCTGAGCTTAATTTGGGATCACAACTTTAAAATGCGTTTTCTGGCCTTTAGAAGCGTTTTTCAGCGATTCTGAGCTTAATTTGGGATCACAACTTTAAAATGCGTTTTCTGGCCTTTAGAAGCGTTTTTTCGAGATTCTGAGCTTAATTTGGGATCACAACTTAAAAATGCGTTTTCTCGCCTTTAGAAGCGTTTTTGGGCGATTCTGAGCTTAATTTGGGATCACAACTTTAAAATGCGTTTTCTGGCCTTTAGAAGCGTTTTTCGAGATTCTGAGCCTAATTTGGGATCACAACTTTAAAATGCGTTTTCTGGCCTTTAGAAGCGTTTTTGGGCGATTCTGAGCTTAATTTGGGATCACAACTTTAAAATGCGTTTTCTGGCCTTTAGAAGCGTTTTTGGGCGATTCTGAGCTTAATTTGGGATCACAACTTTAAAATGCGTTTTCTGGCCTTTAGAAGCGTTTTTTCGAGATTCTGAGCTTAATTTGGGATCACAACTTAAAAATGCGTTTTCTGGCCTTGAGAAGCGTTTTTGGGCGATTCTGAGCTTAATTTGGGATCACAACTTTAAAATGCGTTTTCTGGCCTTTAGAAGCGTTTTTTCGAGATTCTGAGCCTAATTTGGGATCACAACTTTAAAATGCGTTTTCTGGCCTTTAGAAACGTTTTTGGGCGATTCTGAGCTTAATTTGGGATCACAACTTTAAAATGCGTTTTCTGGCCTTTAGAAGCGTTTTTTCGAGATTCTGAGCTTAATTTGGGATCACAACTTTAAAATGCGTTTTCTGGCCTTTAGAAGCGTTTTTGGGCGATTCTGAGCTTAATTTGGGATCACAACTTTAAAATGCGTTTTCTGGCCTTTAGAAGCGTTTTTCAGCGATTCTGAGCTTAATTTGGGATCACAACTTTAAAATGCGTTTTCTGGCCTTTAGAAGCGTTTTTTCGAGATTCTGAGCTTAATTTGGGATCACAATTTTAAAATGCGCTTTTTGGCCTTTAGAAGCGTTTTTTCGAGATTCTGAGCCTAATTTGGATCACAACTTTAAAATGCGTTTTCTGGCCTTTAGAAGCGTTTTTTCGAGATTCTGAGCCTAATTTGGGATCACAACTTTAAAATGCGTTTTTTGGCCTTTAGAAGCGTTTTTGGGCGATTCTGAGCTTAATTTGGGATCACAACTTTAAAATGCGTTTTCTGGCCTTTAGAAGCGTTTTTCAGCGATTCTGAGCTTAATTTGGGATCACAACTTTAAAATGCGTTTTCTGGCCTTTAGAAGCGTTTTTCAGCGATTCTGAGCTTAATTTGGGATCACAACTTTAAAATGCGTTTTCTGGCCTTTAGAAGCGTTTTTTCGAGATTCTGAGCCTAATTTGGGATCACAACTTTAAAATGCGTTTTCTGGCCTTTAGAAGCGTTTTTGGGCGATTCTGAGCTTAATTTGGGATCACAACTTTAAAATGCGTTTTCTGGCCTTTAGAAGCGTTTTTGGGCGATTCTGAGCTTAATTTGGGATCACAACTTTAAAATGCGTTTTTTGGCCTTTAGAAGCGTTTTTTCGAGATTCTGAGCCTAATTTGGGATCACAACTTTAAAATGCGTTTTCTGGCCTTTAGAAGCGTTTTTTCGAGATTCTGAGCTTAATTTGGGATCACAACTTTAAAATGCGTTTTCTGGCCTTTAGAAGCGTTTTTGGGCGATTCTGAGCTTAATTTGGGATCACAACTTTAAAATGCGTTTTCTGGCCTTTAGAAGCGTTTTTGGGCGATTCTGAGCTTAATTTGGGATCACAACTTTAAAATGCGTTTTCTGGCCTTTAGAAACGTTTTTGGGCGATTCTGAGCTTAATTTGGGATCACAACTTTAAAATGCGTTTTCTGGCCTTTAGAAGCGTTTTTTCGAGATTCTGAGCTTAATTTGGGATCACAACTTTAAAATGCGTTTTCTGGCCTTTAGAAGCGTTTTTTCGAGATTCTTAGCTTAATTTGGGATCGCAACTTTATAATGCGTTTTTTGGCCTTTAGAAGCGTTTTTGGGCGATTCTGAGCTTAATTTGGGATCACAACTTTAAAATGCGTTTTCTGGTCTTTAGAAGCGTTTTTCAGCGATTCTGAGCTTAATTTGGGATCACAACTTTAAAATGCGTTTTCTGGCCTTTAGAAGCGTTTTTGGGCGATTCTGAGCTTAATTTGGGATCACAACTTTAAAATGCGTTTTCTGGCCTTTAGAAGCGTTTTTTCGAGATTCTGAGCTTAATTTGGGATCACAACTTAAAAATGCGTTTTCTGGCCTTTAGAAGCGTTTTTTCGAGATTCTGAGCTTAATTTGGGATCACAACTTTAAAATGCGTTTTCTGGCCTTTAGAAGCGTTTTTGGGCGATTCTGAGCTTAATTTGGGATCACAACTTTAAAATGCGTTTTTTGGCCTTTAGAAGCGTTTTTTCGAGATTCTGAGCCTAATTTGGGATCACAACTTTAAAATGCGTTTTCTGGCCTTTAGAAGCGTTTTTTCGAGATTCTGAGCTTAATTTGGGATCACAACTTTAAAATGCGTTTTCTGGCCTTTAGAAGCGTTTTTGGGCGATTCTGAGCTTAATTTGGGATCACAACTTTAAAATGCGTTTTTTGGCCTTTAGAAGCGTTTTTTCGAGATTCTGAGCCTAATTTGGGATCACAACTTTAAAATGCGTTTTCTGGCCTTTAGAAACGTTTTTGGGCGATTCTGAGCTTAATTTGGGATCACAACTTTAAAATGCGTTTTCTGGCCTTTAGAAGCGTTTTTTCGAGATTCTGAGCTTAATTTGGGATCACAACTTTAAAATGCGTTTTCTGGCCTTTAGAAGCGTTTTTTCGAGATTCTGAGCTTAATTTGGGATCACAACTTTAAAATGCGTTTTTTGGCCTTTAGAAGCGTTTTTGGGCGATTCTGAGCTTAATTTGGGATCACAACTTTAAAATGCGTTTTCTGGCCTTTAGAAGCGTTTTTCAGCGATTCTGAGCTTAATTTGGGATCACAACTTTAAAATGCGTTTTCTGGCCTTTAGAAGCGTTTTTTCGAGATTCTGAGCTTAATTTGGGATCACAACTTTAAAATGCGTTTTTTGGCCTTTAGAAGCGTTTTTTCGAGATTCTGAGCCTAATTTGGGATCACAACTTTAAAATGCGTTTTCTGGCCTTTAGAAGCGTTTTTTCGAGATTCTGAGCTTAATTTAGCAACTTTAAAATGCGTTTTTTGGCCTTTAGAAGCGTTTTTTCGAGATTCTGAGCCTAATTTGGGATCACAACTTTAAAATGCGTTTTCTGGCCTTTAGAAACGTTTTTGGGCGATTCTGAGCTTAATTTGGGATCACAACTTAAAAATGCGTTTTCTGGCCTTTAGAAACGTTTTTGGGCGATTCTGAGCTTAATTTGGGATCACAACTTTAAAATGCGTTTTCTGGCCTTTAGAAGCGTTTTTTCGAGATTCTGAGCTTAATTTGGGATCACAACTTTAAAATGCGATTTCTGGCCTTTAGAAGCGTTTTTTCGAGATTCTGAGCTTAATTTGGGATCACAACTTTAAAATGCGTTTTCTGACCTTTAGAAGCGTTTTTCAGCGATTCTGAGCTTAATTTGGGATCAATGCGTTTTCTGGCCTTTAGAAGCGTTTTTGGGCGATTCTGAGCTTAATTTGGGATCACAACTTTAAAATGTGTTTTCTGGCCTTTAGAAGCGTTTTTTCGAGATTCTGAGCTTAATTTGGGATCACAACTTTAAAATGCGTTTTCTGGCCTTTAGAAGCGTTTTTTCGAGATTCTGAGCTTAATTTGGGATCACAACTTTAAAATGCGTTTTTTGGCCTTTAGAAGCGTTTTTGGGCGATTCTGAGCTTAATTTGGGATCACAACTTTAAAATGCGTTTTCTGGCCTTTAGAAGCGTTTTTCAGCGATTCTGAGCTTAATTTGGGATCACAACTTTAAAATGCGTTTTCTGGCCTTTAGAAGCGTTTTTTCGAGATTCTGAGCTTAATTTGGGATCACAACTTTAAAATGCGTTTTCTGGCCTTTAGAAGCGTTTTTTCGAGATTCTGAGCTTAATTTGGGATCACAACTTTAAAATGCGTTTTCTGGCCTTTAGAAGCGTTTTTCAGCGATTCTGAGCTTAATTTGGGATCACAACTTTAAAATGCGTTTTCTGGCCTTTAGAAGCGTTTTTGGGCGATTCTGAGCTTAATTTGGGATCACAACTTTAAAATGCGTTTTCTGGCCTTTAGAAGCGTTTTTTCGAGATTCTGAGCTTAATTTGGGATCACAACTTTAAAATGCGTTTTTTGGCCTTTAGAAGCGTTTTTGGGCGATTCTGAGCTTAATTTGGGATCACAACTTTAAAATGCGTTTTCTGGCCTTTAGAAGCGTTTTTTCGAGATTCTGAGCTTAATTTGGGATCACAACTTTAAAATGCGTTTTCTGGCCTTTAGAAGCGTTTTTCAGCGATTCTGAGCTTAATTTGGGATCACAACTTTAAAATGCGTTTTCTGGCCTTTAGAAGCGTTTTTGGGCGATTCTGAGCTTAATTTGGGATCACAACTTTAAAATGCGTTTTCTGGCCTTTAGAAGCGTTTTTTCGAGATTCTGAGCTTAATTTGGGATCACAACTTTAAAATGCGTTTTTTGGCCTTTAGAAGCGTTTTTGGGCGATTCTGAGCTTAATTTGGGATCACAACTTTAAAATGCGTTTTCTGGCCTTTAGAAGCGTTTTTGGGCGATTCTGAGCTTAATTTGGGATCACAACTTTAAAATGCGTTTTCTGGCCTTTAGAAGCGTTTTTGGGCGATTCTGAGCTTAATTTGGGATCACAACTTTAAAATGCGTTTTCTGGCCTTTAGAAGCGTTTTTCAGCGATTCTGAGCTTAATTTGGGATCACAACTTTAAAATGCGTTTTCTGGCCTTTAGAAGCATTTTTTCGAGATTCTGAGCTTAATTTGGGATCACAACTTTAAAATGCGTTTTCTGGCCTTTAGAAGCGTTTTTTCGAGATTCTGAGCTTAATTTGGGATCACAACTTTAAAATGCGTTTTTTGGCCTTTAGAAGCGTTTTTGGGCGATTCTGAGCTTAATTTGGGATCACAACTTTAAAATGCGTTTTCTGGCCTTTAGAAGCGTTTTTCAGCGATTCTGAGCTTAATTTGGGATCACAACTTTAAAATGCGTTTTCTGGCCTTTAGAAGCGTTTTTTCGAGATTCTGAGCTTAATTTGGGATCACAACTTTAAAATGCGTTTTTTGGCCTTTAGAAGCGTTTTTTCGAGATTCTGAGCCTAATTTGGGATCACAACTTTAAAATGCGTTTTCTGGCCTTTAGAAGCGTTTTTTCGAGATTCTGAGCTTAATTTGGGATCACAACTTTAAAATGCGTTTTTTGGCCTTTAGAAGCGTTTTTGGGCGATTCTGAGCTTAATTTGGGATCACAACTTTAAAATGCGTTTTTTGGCCTTTAGAAGCGTTTTTTCGAGATTCTGAGCCTAATTTGGGATCACAACTTTAAAATGCGTTTTCTGGCCTTTAGAAGCGTTTTTTCGAGATTCTGAGCTTAATTTGGGATCACAACTTTAAAATGCGTTTTCTGGCCTTTAGAAGCGTTTTTCAGCGATTCTGAGCTTAATTTGGGATCACAACTTTAAAATGCGTTTTCTGGCCTTTAGAAGCGTTTTTCAGCGATTCTGAGCTTAATTTGGGATCACAACTTTAAAATGCGTTTTCTGGCCTTTAGAAGCGTTTTTGGGCGATTCTGAGCTTAATTTGGGATCACAACTTTAAAATGCGTTTTCTGGCCTTTAGAAGCGTTTTTTCGAGATTCTGAGCTTAATTTGGGATCACAACTTAAAAATGCGTTTTCTGGCCTTTAGAAGCGTTTTTGGGCGATTCTGAGCTTAATTTGGGATCACAACTTTAAAATGCGTTTTTTGGCCTTTAGAAGCGTTTTTTCGAGATTCTGAGCCTAATTTGGGATCACAACTTTAAAATGCGTTTTCTGGCCTTTAGAAACGTTTTTGGGCGATTCTGAGCTTAATTTGGGATCACAACTTTAAAATGCGTTTTCTGGCCTTTAGAAGCGTTTTTTCGAGATTCTGAGCTTAATTTGGGATCACAACTTTAAAATGCGTTTTCTGGCCTTTAGAAGCGTTTTTTCGAGATTCTGAGCTTAATTTGGGATCACAACTTTAAAATGCGTTTTCTGGCCTTTAGAAGCGTTTTTCAGCGATTCTGAGCTTAATTTGGGATCACAACTTTAAAATGCGTTTTCTGGCCTTTAGAAGCGTTTTTTCGAGATTCTGAGCTTAATTTGGGATCACAACTTTAAAATACGTTTTTTGGCCTTTAGAAGCGTTTTTTCGAGATTCTGAGCCTAATTTGGGATCACAACTTTAAAATGCGTTTTCTGGCCTTTAGAAGCGTTTTTTCGAGATTCTGAGCTTAATTTGGGATCACAACTTTAAAATGCGTTTTTTGGCCTTTAGAAGCGTTTTTGGGCGATTCTGAGCTTAATTTGGGATCACAACTTTAAAATGCGTTTTCTGGCCTTTAGAAGCGTTTTTCAGCGATTCTGAGCTTAATTTGGGATCACAACTTTAAAATGCGTTTTCTGGCCTTTAGAAGCGTTTTTTCGAGATTCTGAGCTTAATTTGGGATCACAACTTTAAAATGCGTTTTTTGGCCTTTAGAAGCGTTTTTTCGAGATTCTGAGCCTAATTTGGGATCACAACTTTAAAATGCGTTTTCTGGCCTTTAGAAGCGTTTTTTCGAGATTCTGAGCTTAATTTGGGATCACAACTTTAAAATGCGTTTTTTGGCCTTTAGAAGCGTTTTTTCGAGATTCTGAGCCTAATTTGGGATCACAACTTTAAAATGCGTTTTCTGGCCTTTAGAAGCGTTTTTTCGAGATTCTGAGCTTAATTTGGGATCACAACTTTAAAATGCGTTTTCTGGCCTTTAGAAGCGTTTTTCAGCGATTCTGAGCTTAATTTGGGATCACAACTTTAAAATGCGTTTTCTGGCCTTTAGAAGCGTTTTTGGGCGATTCTGAGCTTAATTTGGGATCACAACTTTAAAATGCGTTTTCTGGCCTTTAGAAGCGTTTTTTCGAGATTCTGAGCTTAATTTGGGATCACAACTTAAAAATGCGTTTTCTGGCCTTTAGAAGCGTTTTTGGGCGATTCTGAGCTTAATTTGGGATCACAACTTTAAAATGCGTTTTTTGGCCTTTAGAAGCGTTTTTTCGAGATTCTGAGCTTAATTTGGGATCACAACTTTAAAATGCGTTTTCTGGCCTTTAGAAGCGTTTTTTCGAGATTCTGAGCTTAATTTGGGATCACAACTTTAAAATGCGTTTTCTGGCCTTTAGAAGCGTTTTTCAGCGATTCTGAGCTTAATTTGGGATCACAACTTTAAAATGCGTTTTCTGGCCTTAAGAAGCGTTTTTTCGAGATTCTGAGCTTAATTTGGGATCACAACTTTAAAATACGTTTTTTGGCCTTTAGAAGCGTTTTTTCGAGATTCTGAGCCTAATTTGGGATCACAACTTTAAAATGCGTTTTCTGGCCTTTAGAAGCGTTTTTTCGAGATTCTGAGCTTAATTTGGGATCACAACTTTAAAATGCGTTTTTTGGCCTTTAGAAGCGTTTTTGGGCGATTCTGAGCTTAATTTGGGATCACAACTTTAAAATGCGTTTTCTGGCCTTTAGAAGCGTTTTTCAGCGATTCTGAGCTTAATTTGGGATCACAACTTTAAAATGCGTTTTCTGGCCTTTAGAAGCGTTTTTTCGAGATTCTGAGCTTAATTTGGGATCACAACTTTAAAATGCGTTTTTTGGCCTTTAGAAGCGTTTTTTCGAGATTCTGAGCCTAATTTGGGATCACAACTTTAAAATGCGTTTTCTGGCCTTTAGAAGCGTTTTTTCGAGATTCTGAGCTTAATTTGGGATCACAACTTTAAAATGCGTTTTCTGGCCTTTAGAAGCGTTTTTCAGCAATTCTGAGCTTAATTTGGGATCACAACTTTAAAATGCGTTTTCTGGCCTTTAGAAGCGTTTTTCAGCAATTCTGAGCTTAATTTGGGATCACAACTTTAAAATGCGTTTTCTGGCCTTTAGAAGCGTTTTTTCGAGATTCTGAGCTTAATTTGGGATCACAACTTTAAAATGCGTTTTCTGGCCTTTAGAAGCGTTTTTGGGCGATTCTGAGCTTAATTTGGGATCACAACTTTAAAATGCGTTTTTTGGCCTTTAGAAGCGTTTTTTCGAGATTCTGAGCCTAATTTGGGATCACAACTTTAAAATGCGTTTTCTGGCCTTTAGAAGCGTTTTTTCGAGATTCTGAGCTTAATTTGGGATCACAACTTTAAAATGCGTTTTCTGGCCTTTAGAAGCGTTTTTTCGAGATTCTGAGCTTAATTTGGGATCACAACTTTAAAATGCGTTTTATGGCCTTTAGAAACGTTTTTGGGCGATTCTGAGCTTAATTTGGGATCACAACTTTAAAATGCGTTTTCTGGCCTTTAGAAGCGTTTTTTCGAGATTCTGAGCTTAATTTGGGATCACAACTTTAAAATGCGTTTTCTGGCCTTTAGAAGCGTTTTTTCGAGATTCTGAGCTTAATTTGGGATCACAACTTTAAAATGCGTTTTCTGGCCTTTAGAAGCGTTTTTCAGCGATTCTGAGCTTAATTTGGGATCACAACTTTAAAATGCGTTTTCTGGCCTTTAGAAGCGTTTTTTCGAGATTCTGAGCTTAATTTGGGATCACAACTTTAAAATACGTTTTTTGGCCTTTAGAAGCGTTTTTTCGAGATTCTGAGCCTAATTTGGGATCACAACTTTAAAATGCGTTTTCTGGCCTTTAGAAGCGTTTTTTCGAGATTCTGAGCTTAATTTGGGATCACAACTTTAAAATGCGTTTTTTGGCCTTTAGAAGCGTTTTTGGGCGATTCTGAGCTTAATTTGGGATCACAACTTTAAAATGCGTTTTCTGGCCTTTAGAAGCGTTTTTCAGCGATTCTGAGCTTAATTTGGGATCACAACTTTAAAATGCGTTTTCTGGCCTTTAGAAGCGTTTTTCAGCAATTCTGAGCTTAATTTGGGATCACAACTTTAAAATGCGTTTTCTGGCCTTTAGAAGCGTTTTTTCGAGATTCTGAGCTTAATTTGGGATCACAACTTTAAAATGCGTTTTCTGGCCTTTAGAAGCGTTTTTCAGCGATTCTGAGCTTAATTTGGGATCACAACTTTAAAATGCGTTTTCTGGCCTTTAGAAGCGTTTTTCAGCGATTCTGAGCTTAATTTGGGATCACAACTTTAAAATGCGTTTTCTGGCCTTTAGAAGCGTTTTTGGGCGATTCTGAGCTTAATTTGGGATCACAACTTTAAAATGCGTTTTTTGGCCTTTAGAAGCGTTTTCTCGAGATTCTGAGCCTAATTTGGGATCACAACTTTAAAATGCGTTTTCTGGCCTTTAGAAACGTTTTTGGGCGATTCTGAGCTTAATTTGGGATCACAACTTTAAAATGCGTTTTCTGGCCTTTAGAAGCGTTTTTTCGAGATTCTGAGCTTAATTTGGGATCACAACTTTAAAATGCGTTTTCTGGCCTTTAGAAGCGTTTTTTCGAGATTCTGAGCTTAATTTGGGATCACAACTTTAAAATGCGTTTTTGGCCTTTAGAAGCGTTTTTGGGCGATTCTGAGCTTAATTTGGGATCACAACTTTAAAATGCGTTTTCTGGCCTTTAGAAGCGTTTTTCAGCGATTCTGAGCTTAATTTGGGATCACAACTTTAAAATGCGTTTTCTGGCCTTTAGAAGCGTTTTTTCGAGATTCTGAGCTTAATTTGGGATCACAACTTTAAAATGCGTTTTCTGGCCTTTAGAAGCGTTTTTTCGAGATTCTGAGCTTAATTTGGGATCACAACTTTAAAATGCGTTTTTTGGCCTTTAGAAGCGTTTTTTCGAGATTCTGAGCCTAATTTGGGATCACAACTTTAAAATGCGTTTTCTGGCCTTTAGAAGCGTTTTTTCGAGATTCTGAGCTTAATTTGGGATCACAACTTTAAAATGCGTTTTTTGGCCTTTAGAAGCGTTTTTGGGCGATTCTGAGCTTAATTTGGGATCACAACTTTAAAATGCGTTTTCTGGCCTTTAGAAGCGTTTTTTTCGAGATTCTGAGCTTAATTTGGGATCACAACTTAAAAATGCGTTTTCTGGCCTTTAGAAGCGTTTTTCAGCAATTCTGAGCTTAATTTGGGATCACAACTTTAAAATGCGTTTTCTGGCCTTTAGAAGCGTTTTTTCGAGATTCTGAGCTTAATTTGGGATCACAACTTTAAAATGCGTTTTTGGCCTTTAGAAGCGTTTTTGGGCGATTCTGAGCTTAATTTGGGATCACAACTTTAAAATGCGTTTTCTGGCCTTTAGAAGCGTTTTTCAGCCATTCTGAGCTTAATTTGGGATCACAACTTTAAAATGCGTTTTCTGGCCTTTAGAAGCGTTTTTTCGAGATTCTGAGCTTAATTTGGGATCACAACTTTAAAATGCGTTTTTTGGCCTTTAGAAGCGTTTTTTCGAGATTCTGAGCCGAATTTGGGATCACAACTTTAAAATGCGTTTTCTGGCCTTTAGAAGCGTTTTTTCGAGATTCTGAGCTTAATTTGGGATCACAACTTTAAAATGCGTTTTTTGGCCTTTAGAAGCGTTTTTGGGCGATTCTGAGCTTAATTTGGGATCACAACTTTAAAATGCGTTTTCTGGCCTTTAGAAGCGTTTTTCAGCGATTCTGAGCTTAATTTGGGATCACAACTTTAAAATGCGTTTTCTGGCCTTTAGAAGCGTTTTTGGGCGATTCTGAGCTTAATTTGGGATCACAACTTTAAAATGCGTTTTCTGGCCTTTAGAAGCGTTTTTTTCGAGATTCTGAGCTTAATTTGGGATCACAACTTAAAAATGCGTTTTCTGGCCTTTAGAAGCGTTTTTCAGCAATTCTGAGCTTAATTTGGGATCACAACTTTAAAATGCGTTTTCTGGCCTTTAGAAGCGTTTTTTCGAGATTCTGAGCTTAATTTGGGATCACAACTTTAAAATGCGTTTTCTGGCCTTTAGAAGCGTTTTTGGGCGATTCTGAGCTTAATTTGGGATCACAACTTTAAAATGCGTTTTTTGGCCTTTAGAAGCGTTTTCTCGAGATTCTGAGCCTAATTTGGGATCACAACTTTAAAATGCGTTTTCTGGCCTTTAGAAGCGTTTTTTCGAGATTCTGAGCTTAATTTGGGATCACAACTTTAAAATGCGTTTTCTGGCCTTTAGAAGCGTTTTTTCGAGATTCTGAGCTTAATTTGGGATCACAACTTTAAAATGCGTTTTCTGGCCTTTAGAAGCGTTTTTTCGAGATTCTGAGCCTAATTTGGGATCACAACTTTAAAATGCGTTTTCTGGCCTTTAGAAACGTTTTTGGGCGATTCTGAGCTTAATTTGGGATCACAACTTTAAAATGCGTTTTCTGGCCTTTAGAAGCGTTTTTCAGCAATTCTGAGCTTAATTTGGGATCACAACTTTAAAATGCGTTTTCTGGCCTTTAGAAGCGTTTTTCAGCAATTCTGAGCTTAATTTGGGATCACAACTTTAAAATGCGTTTTCTGGCCTTTAGAAGCGTTTTTTCGAGATTCTGAGCTTAATTTGGGATCACAACTTTAAAATGCGTTTTCTGGCCTTTAGAAGCGTTTTTGGGCGATTCTGAGCTTAATTTGGGATCACAACTTTAAAATGCGTTTTTTGGCCTTTAGAAGCGTTTTTTCGAGATTCTGAGCCTAATTTGGGATCACAACTTTAAAATGCGTTTTCTGGCCTTTAGAAGCGTTTTTTCGAGATTCTGAGCTTAATTTGGGATCACAACTTTAAAATGCGTTTTCTGGCCTTTAGAAGCGTTTTTTCGAGATTCTGAGCTTAATTTGGGATCACAACTTTAAAATGCGTTTTATGGCCTTTAGAAGCGTTTTTCAGCGATTCTGAGCTTAATTTGGGATCACAACTTTAAAATGCGTTTTCTGGCCTTTAGAAGCGTTTTTGGGCGATTCTGAGCTTAATTTGGGATCACAACTTTAAAATGCGTTTTCTGGCCTTTAGAAGCGTTTTTTCGAGATTCTGAGCTTAATTTGGGATCACAACTTTAAAATGCGTTTTTTGGCCTTTAGAAGCGTTTTTTCGAGATTCTGAGCCTAATTTGGGATCACAACTTTAAAATGCGTTTTCTGGCCTTTAGAAGCGTTTTTGGGCGATTCTGAGCTTAATTTGGGATCACAACTTTAAAATGCGTTTTTTGGCCTTTAGAAGCGTTTTCTCGAGATTCTGAGCCTAATTTGGGATCACAACTTTAAAATGCGTTTTCTGGCCTTTAGAAGCGTTTTTTCGAGATTCTGAGCTTAATTTGGGATCACAACTTTAAAATGCGTTTTCTGGCCTTTAGAAGCGTTTTTTCGAGATTCTGAGCTTAATTTGGGATCACAACTTTAAAATGCGTTTTCTGGCCTTTAGAAGCGTTTTTTCGAGATTCTGAGCCTAATTTGGGATCACAACTTTAAAATGCGTTTTCTGGCCTTTAGAAACGTTTTTGGGCGATTCTTAGCTTAATTTGGGATCACAACTTTAAAATGCGTTTTCTGGCCTTTAGAAGCGTTTTTCAGCAATTCTGAGCTTAATTTGGGATCACAACTTTAAAATGCGTTTTCTGGCCTTTAGAAGCATTTTTCAGCAATTCTGAGCTTAATTTGGGATCACAACTTTAAAATGCGTTTTCTGGCCTTTAGAAGCGTCAGATTGATCGGTCGATCGTCTAAGTGCTCGGAGTTTGGAGTTGTTTTTTTTTGGTATTTTTGTTGGAAGTGGAGCGAACATTTTTCGATAGCTAGAAGCAATCATTTCTTTCCTGGATTGCCGTTACGGCATTTTGTTATTAAAAGGACATTTTACGTGAGGGTTATCTATCGTTGAAGTTGGAGGTGAAAAGCACGTTTGTGCGTTGGAGTCCATTTTGTGGATCAATTGATCGAGTTTGAGTTACTCTCATTAAGTCGACACTCACTGTTTTGTGCCAGTGTTACCAGTTTCTTTTTTGGATTGGCAGCTGCTCTTCAACGGCACCTTAAGCCTTCGTTGTTGAGTTACCTTGAGGGAAAAGGCTAGTGGTTGACATCGTCAACCGCGACCGTGAGATGGCCTCTGGCCAATCTCACGGGTCAGAAGGCCCTTCTACTCCTCCTGACCCAGGATCAAGCACAAGCACTCCAATGTGGAATATTAATCCTGTTTCCATCTCTAAAACCGTTGATGGGAGTTTCGCGGACCGCAAGCTGCCTGAGTGGATGGATCCAGTTAATGGAGAACTCACTGTTCTTGTAATGACAAGCGCCAACAAAGAAGGAAATCTACCTGATAACCCATTCCTCATCCGAAAATCTATCGAGCAAGCTGTAGGACCTATCGAGGATGCCCGTCCAGAAGCCAAAGGGTCACGCTATGTTTTGAAAGTGAGACAAACCCGACAAATAACAAAACTGCTCATCCTGAAACGACTGATCGACGATACGGAAATTAAAGTAAGCTACCATGAATCTCTGAACGTAAGAAAATGTATAATCAATTCTCAATATGGTTTGGGTATGAGCGATAAGGAGTTGAAGGAAGCCCTAAATTCCTCCCGTGTTATTGAAGCGAAAAGATTTTTAAAAAAAGATCCGAAAAATAATGCAAACCTATTACCAACTCCCACCATCCTGCTGACCATGCAAAGTACTGTAGTCCCTGATTTCGTTATGTTTGGATACCTGAGAATTAAGACCCGCCCGTACTATCCTAGCCCTCTACAATGTACTGTGTGCTTTCAATTTGGACACAGTAAAAAAATCTGCAAAAACAAAATGATATGCTCAGAATGCTCTCAGGAGCATGAATCCTCCGACCAACCTTGTCGAGCTGAACTCCACTGTGTAAATTGTAGTGGCCCGCATAGCTCAAGGTCAAGGATCTGCCCAAAGAAACAAGAAGAAATGAATATCGTGAAAATCAAGATAGATGAAGACGTTTCTTATTCAGAAGCTAGAAAACGGTTCGAAAACTCCAAAAAGAATGATAGCGCAATCCAAAGAAGAATTGAAATCATCAGAGACCCTCAAATTGACGACTTGAAGAAAAATCTAGAGCAGAAAGATGAGGAAATATTTAGATTACGTGGACTCCTTGGAAAACTCCTGAATGAAGTTGCTGATCTTAAGAAGCTGAAAAACAACCTAGATCCAGAAGATAGCCAAACTACCACTGAACACCTCCAACAACAATCTGATCCCCCTTCGGTACAACCAATCAAGGAAATCATGTCAGCAAAGGAAAATAAAGGGAACAAACGCCAGCAGAACCGGAACAACAACGTATGCAGTCAATTTGGGATCACAACTTTAAAATGCGTTTTCTGGCCTTTAGAAGCGTTTTTGGGCGATTCTGAGCTTAATTTGGGATCACAACTTTAAATGCGTTTTCTGGCCTTTAGAAGCGTTTTTCAGCGATTCTGAGCTTAATTTGGGATCACAACTTTAAAATGCGTTTTCTGGCCTTTAGAAGCGTTTTTGGGCGATTCTGAGCTTAATTTGGGATCACAACTTTAAAATGCGTTTTCTGGCCTTTAGAAGCGTTTTTTCGAGATTCTGAGCTTAATTTGGGATCACAACTTTAAAATGCGATTTCTGGCCTTCAGAAGCGTTTTTCAGCGATTCTGAGCTTAATTTGGGATCACAACTTTAAAATGCGTTTTCTGGCCTTTAGAAGCGTTTTTTCGAGATTCTGAGCTTAATTTGGGATCACAACTTTAAAATGCGTTTTCTGGCCTTTAGAAGCGTTTTTGGGCGATTCTGAGCTTAATTTGGGATCACAACTTTAAAATGCGTTTTTTGGCCTTTAGAAGCGTTTTTTCGAGATTCTGAGCCTAATTTGGGATCACAACTTTAAAATGCGTTTTCTGGCCTTTAGAAACGTTTTTGGGCGATTCTGAGCTTAATTTGGGATCACAACTTTAAAATGCGTTTTCTGGCCTTTAGAAGCGTTTTTTCGAGATTCTGAGCTTAATTTGGGATCACAACTTTAAAATGCGTTTTCTGGCCTTTAGAAGCGTTTTTTCGAGATTCTGAGCTTAATTTGGGATCACAACTTTAAAATGCGTTTTTTGGCCTTTAGAAGCGTTTTTGGGCGATTCTGAGCTTAATTTGGGATCACAACTTTAAAATGCGTTTTTTGGCCTTTAGAAGCGTTTTTTCGAGATTCTGAGCCTAATTTGGGATCACAACTTTAAAATGCGTTTTCTGGCCTTTAGAAACGTTTTTGGGCGATTCTGAGCTTAATTTGGGATCACAACTTTAAAATGCGTTTTCTGGCCTTTAGAAGCGTTTTTTCGAGATTCTGAGCTTAATTTGGGATCACAACTTTAAAATGCGTTTTCTGGCCTTTAGAAGCGTTTTTGGGCGATTCTGAGCTTAATTTGGGATCACAACTTTAAAATGCGTTTTTTGGCCTTTAGAAACGTTTTTGGGCGATTCTGAGCTTAATTTGGGATCACAACTTTAAAATGCGTTTTCTGGCCTTTAAAAGCGTTTTTGGGCGATTCTGAGCTTAATTTGGGATCACAACTTTAAAATGCGTTTTTTGGCCTTTAGAAGCGTTTTTTCGAGATTCTGAGCCTAATTTGGGATCACAACTTTAAAATGCGTTTTCTGGCCTTTAGAAACGTTTTTGGGCGATTCTGAGCTTAATTTGGGATCACAACTTTAAAATGCGTTTTCTGGCCTTTAGAAGCGTTTTTTCGAGATTCTGAGCTTAATTTGGGATCACAACTTTAAAATGCGTTTTCTGGCCTTTAGAAGCGTTTTTGGGCGATTCTGAGCTTAATTTGGGATCACAACTTTAAAATGCGTTTTTTGGCCTTTAGAAACGTTTTTGGGCGATTCTGAGCTTAATTTGGGATCACAACTTTAAAATGCGTTTTCTGGCCTTTAAAAGCGTTTTTGGGCGATTCTGAGCTTAATTTGGGATCACAACTTTAAAATGCGTTTTTTGGCCTTTAGAAGCGTTTTTTCGAGATTCTGAGCCTAATTTGGGATCACAACTTTAAAATGCGTTTTCTGGCCTTTAGAAACGTTTTTGGGCGATTCTGAGCTTAATTTGGGATCACAACTTTAAAATGCGTTTTCTGGCCTTTAGAAGCGTTTTTTCGAGATTCTGAGCTTAATTTGGGATCACAACTTTAAAATGCGTTTTCTGGCCTTTAGAAGCGTTTTTTCGAGATTCTGAGCTTAATTTGGGATCACAACTTTAAAATGCGTTTTTTGGCCTTTAGAAGCGTTTTTTCGAGATTCTGAGCCTAATTTGGGATCACAACTTTAAAATGCGTTTTCTGGCCTTTAGAAGCGTTTTTTCGAGATTCTGAGCTTAATTTGGGATCACAACTTTAAAATGCGTTTTTTGGCCTTTAGAAGCGTTTTTTCGAGATTCTGAGCCTAATTTGGGATCACAACTTTAAAATGCGTTTTCTGGCCTTTAGAAACGTTTTTGGGCGATTCTGAGCTTAATTTGGGATCACAACTTTAAAATGCGTTTTCTGGCCTTTAGAAGCGTTTTTTCGAGATTCTGAGCTTAATTTGGGATCACAACTTTAAAATGCGTTTTCTGGCCTTTAGAAGCGTTTTTTCGAGATTCTGAGCTTAATTTGGGATCACAACTTTAAAATGCGTTTTTTGGCCTTTAGAAACGATTTTGGGCGATTCTGAGCTTAATTTGGGATCACAACTTTAAAATGCGTTTTTTGGCCTTCAGAAGCGTTTTTTCAAGATTCTGAGCCTAATTTGGGATCACAACTTTAAAATGTGTTTTCTGGCCTTTAGAAGCGTTTTTTCGAGATTCTGAGCTTAATTTGGGATCACAACTTTAAAATGCGTTTTCTGGCCTTTAGAAGCGTTTTTGGGCGATTCTGAGCTTAATTTGGGATCACAACTTTAAAATGCGTTTTTTGGCCTTTAGAAGCGTTTTTTCGAGATTCTGAGCTTAATTTGGGATCACAACTTTAAAATGCGTTTTCTGGCCTTTAGAAGCGTTTTTGGGCGATTCTGAGCTTAATTTGGGATCACAACTTTAAAATGCGTTTTCTGGCCTTTAGAAGCGTTTTTCAGCGATTCTGAGCTTAATTTGGGATCACAACTTTAAAATGCGTTTTCTGGCCTTTAGAAGCGTTTTTCAGCAATTCTGAGCTTAATTTGGGATCACAACTTTAAAATGCGTTTTCTGGCCTTTAGAAGCGTTTTTTCGAGATTCTGAGCTTAATTTGGGATCACAACTTTAAAATGCGTTTTTTGGCCTTTAGAAGCTTTTTTTCGAGATTCTGAGCTTATTTTGGGATCACAACTTTAAAATGCGTTTTCTGGCCTTTAGAAGCGTTTTTTCGAGATTCTGAGCTTATTTTGGGATCACAACTTTAAAATGCGTTTTCTGGCCTTTAGAAGCGTTTTTCAGCGATTCTGAGCTTAATTTGGGATCACAACTTTAAAATGCGTTTTCTGGGCTTTAGAAGCGTTTTTTCGAGATTCTGAGCTTAATTTGGGATCACAACTTTAAAATGCGTTTTTTGGCCTTTAGAAGCGTTTTTTCGAGATTCTGAGCCTAATTTGGGATCACAACTTTAAAATGCGTTTTCTGGCCTTTAGAAGCGTTTTTCAGCGATTCTGAGCTTAATTTGGGATCACAACTTTAAAATGCGTTTTCTGGCCTTTAGAAGCGTTTTTTCGAGATTCTGAGCTTAATTTGGGATCACAACTTTAAAATGCGTTTTCTGGCCTTTAGAAGCGTTTTTCAGCGATTCTGAGCTTAATTTGGGATCACAACTTTAAAATGCGTTTTCTGGCCTTTAGAAGCGTTTTTTCGAGATTCTGAGCTTAATTTGGGATCACAACTTTAAAATGCGTTTTTTGGCCTTTAGAAGCGTTTTTTCGAGATTCTGAGCCTAATTTGGGATCACAACTTTAAAATGCGTTTTCTGGCCTTTAGAAGCGTTTTTCAGCGATTCTGAGCTTAATTTGGGATCACAACTTTAAAATGCGTTTTCTGGCCTTTAGAAGCGTTTTTTCGAGATTCTGAGCTTAATTTGGGATCACAACTTTAAAATGCGTTTTCTGGCCTTTAGAAGCGTTTTTTCGAGATTCTGAGCTTAATTTGGGATCACAACTTTAAAATGCGTTTTTTGGCCTTTAGAAGCGTTTTTTCGAGATTCTGAGCCTAATTTGGGATCACAACTTTAAAATGCGTTTTCTGGCCTTTAGAAGCGTTTTTTCGAGATTCTGAGCTTAATTTGGGATCACAACTTTAAAATGCGTTTTCTGGCCTTTAGAAGCGTTTTTTCGAGATTCTGAGCTTAATTTGGGATCACAACTTTAAAATGCGTTTTCTGGCCTTTAGAAGCGTTTTTCAGCGATTCTGAGCTTAATTTGGGATCACAACTTTAAAATGCGTTTTCTGGGCTTTAGAAGCGTTTTTTCGAGATTCTGAGCTTAATTTGGGATCACAACTTTAAAATGCGTTTTTTGGCCTTTAGAAGCGTTTTTTCGAGATTCTGAGCCTAATTTGGGATCACAACTTTAAAATGCGTTTTCTGGCCTTTAGAAACGTTTTTGGGCAATTCTGAGCTTAATTTGGGATCACAACTTTAAAATGCGTTTTCTGGCCTTTAGAAGCGTTTTTCAGCGATTCTGAGCTTAATTTGGGATCACAACTTTAAAATGCGTTTTTTGGCCTTTAGAAGCGTTTTTTCGAGATTCTGAGCTTAATTTGGGATCACAACTTTAAAATTCGTTTTTTGGCCTTTAGAAGCGTTTTTTCGAGATTCTGAGCTTAATTTGGGATCACAACTTTAAAATGCGTTTTTTGGCCTTTAGAAGCGTTTTTGGGCAATTCTGAGCTTAATTTGGGATCACAACTTTAAAATGCGTTTTCTGGCCTTTAGAGGCGTTTTTTCGAGATTCTGAGCTTAATTTGGGATCACAACTTTAAAATTCGTTTTTTGGCCTTTAGGAGCGTTTTTTCGAGATTCTGAGCTTAATTTGGGATCACAACTTTAAAATGCGTTTTTTGGCCTTTAGAAGCGTTTTTTCGAGATTCTGAGCCTAATTTGGGATCACAACTTTAAAATGCGTTTTCTGGCCTTTAGAAACGTTTTTGGGCAATTCTGAGCTTAATTTGGGATCACAACTTTAAAATGCGTTTTCTGGCCTTTAGAAGCGTTTTTTCGAGATTCTGAGCTTAATTTGGGATCACAACTTTAAAATGCGTTTTCTGGCCTTTAGAAGCGTTTTTTCGAGATTCTGAGCTTAATTTGGGATCACAACTTTAAAATGCGTTTTTTGGCCTTTAGAAGCGTTTTTTCGAGATTCTGAGCCTAATTTGGGATCACAACTTTAAAATGCGTTTTCTGGCCTTTAGAAACGTTTTTGGGCGATTCTGAGCTTAATTTGGGATCACAACTTTAAAATGCGTTTTCTGGGCTTTAGAAGCGTTTTTTCGAGATTCTGAGCTTAATTTGGGATCACAACTTTAAAATGCGTTTTTTGGCCTTTAGAAGCGTTTTTTCGAGATTCTGAGCCTAATTTGGGATCACAACTTTAAAATGCGTTTTCTGGCCTTTAGAAGCGTTTTTGGGCAATTCTGAGCTTAATTTGGGATCACAACTTTAAAATGCGTTTTCTGGCCTTTAGAAGCGTTTTTTCGAGATTCTGAGCTTAATTTGGGATCACAACTTTAAAATGCGTTTTTTGGCCTTTAGAAGCGTTTTTTCGAGATTCTGAGCTTAATTTGGGATCACAACTTTAAAATGCGTTTTCTGGCCTTTAGAGGCGTTTTTTCGAGATTCTGAGCTTAATTTGGGATCACAACTTTAAAATGCGTTTTCTGGCCTTTAGAGGCGTTTTTTCGAGATTCTGAGCTTAATTTGGGATCACAACTTTAAAATGCGTTTTCTGGCCTTTAGAAGCGTTTTTTCGAGATTCTGAGCTTAATTTGGGATCACAACTTTAAAATGCGTTTTCTGGCCTTTAGAAGCGTTTTTCAGCGATTCTGAGCTTAATTTGGGATCACAACTTTAAAATGCGTTTTCTGGGCTTTAGAAGCGTTTTTTCGAGATTCTGAGCTTAATTTGGGATCACAACTTTAAAATGCGTTTTTTGGCCTTTAGAAGCGTTTTTTCGAGATTCTGAGCCTAATTTGGGATCACAACTTTAAAATGCGTTTTCTGGCCTTTAGAAACGTTTTTGGGCAATTCTGAGCTTAATTTGGGATCACAACTTTAAAATGCGTTTTCTGGCCTTTAGAAGCGTTTTTTCGAGATTCTGAGCTTAATTTGGGATCACAACTTTAAAATGCGTTTTTTGGCCTTTAGAAGCGTTTTTTCGAGATTCTGAGCTTAATTTGGGATCACAACTTTAAAATTCGTTTTTTGGCCTTTAGAAGCGTTTTTTCGAGATTCTGAGCTTAATTTGGGATCACAACTTTAAAATGCGTTTTTTGGCCTTTAGAAGCGTTTTTGGGCAATTCTGAGCTTAATTTGGGATCACAACTTTAAAATGCGTTTTCTGGCCTTTAGAGGCGTTTTTTCGAGATTCTGAGCTTAATTTGGGATCACAACTTTAAAATGCGTTTTTTGGCCTTTAGAAGCGTTTTTTCGAGATTCTGAGCTTAATTTGGGATCACAACTTTAAAATTCGTTTTTTGGCCTTTAGAAGCGTTTTTTCGAGATTCTGAGCCTAATTTGGGATCACAACTTTAAAATGCGTTTTCTGGCCTTTAGAAACGTTTTTGGGCAATTCTGAGCTTAATTTGGGATCACAACTTTAAAATGCGTTTTCTGGCCTTTAGAAGCGTTTTTTCGAGATTCTGAGCTTAATTTGGGATCACAACTTTAAAATGCGTTTTTTGGCCTTTAGAAGCGTTTTTTCGAGATTCTGAGCCTAATTTGGGATCACAACTTTAAAATGCGTTTTCTGGCCTTTAGAAACGTTTTTGGGCGATTCTGAGCTTAATTTGGGATCACAACTTTAAAATGCGTTTTCTGGGCTTTAGAAGCGTTTTTTCGAGATTCTGAGCCTAATTTGGGATCACAACTTTAAAATGCGTTTTCTGGCCTTTAGAAGCGTTTTTGGGCAATTCTGAGCTTAATTTGGGATCACAACTTTAAAATGCGTTTTCTGGCCTTTAGAAGCGTTTTTTCGAGATTCTGAGCTTAATTTGGGATCACAACTTTAAAATGCGTTTTTTGGCCTTTAGAAGCGTTTTTTCGAGATTCTGAGCTTAATTTGGGATCACAACTTTAAAATGCGTTTTTTGGCCTTTAGAAGCGTTTTTTCGAGATTCTAAGCCTAATTTGGGATCACAACTTTAAAATGCGTTTTCTGGCCTTTAGAGGCGTTTTTTCGAGATTCTGAGCTTAATTTGGGATCACAACTTTAAAATGCGTTTTCTGGCCTTTAGAGGCGTTTTTTCGAGATTCTGAGCTTAATTTGGGATCACAACTTTAAAATGCGTTTTCTGGCCTTTAGAAGCGTTTTTCAGCGATTCTGAGCTTAATTTGGGATCACAACTTTAAAATGCGTTTTCTGGCCTTTAGAGGCGTTTTTTCGAGATTCTGAGCTTAATTTGGGATCACAACTTTAAAATTCGTTTTTTGGCCTTTAGGAGCGTTTTTGGGCGATTCTGAGCTTAATTTGGGATCACAACTTTAAAATGCGTTTTCTGGCCTTTAGAAGCGTTTTTCAGCGATTCTGAGCTTAATTTGGGATCACAACTTTAAAATGCGTTTTCTGGCCTTTAGAGGCGTTTTTTCGAGATTCTGAGCTTAATTTGGGATCACAACTTTAAAATGCGTTTTCTGGCCTTTAGAAGCGTTTTTGGGCGATTCTGAGCTTAATTTGGGATCACAACTTTAAAATGCGTTTTTTGGCCTTTAGAAGCGTTTTTTCGAGATTCTGAGCTTAATTTGGGATCACAACTTTAAAATGCGTTTTCTGGCCTTTAGAAGCGTTTTTGGGCGATTCTGAGCTTAATTTGGGATCACAACTTTAAAATGCGTTTTCTGGCCTTTAGAAGCGTTTTTTCGAGATTCTGAGCTTAATTTGGGATCACAACTTTAAAATGCGTTTTCTGGCCTTTAGAAGCTTTTTTTCGAGATTCTGAGCTTAATTTGGGATCACAACTTTAAAATGCGTTTTTTGGCCTTTAGAAGCGTTTTTGGGCGATTCTGAGCTTAATTTGGGATCACAACTTTAAAATGTGTTTTCTGGCCTTTAGAAGCGTTTTTTCGAGATTCTGAGCTTAATTTGGGATCACAACTTTAAAATGCGTTTTCTGGCCTTTAGAAGCGTTTTTCAGCGATTCTGAGCTTAATTTGGGATCACAACTTTAAAATGCGTTTTTTGGCCTTTAGAAGCGTTTTTGGGCGATTCTGAGCTTAATTTGGGATCACAACTTTAAAATGCGTTTTCTGGCCTTTAGAAGCGTTTTTCAGCAATTCTGAGCTTAATTTGGGATCACAACTTTAAAATGCGTTTTCTGGCCTTTAGAAGCGTTTTTCAGCGATTCTGAGCTTAATTTGGGATCACAACTTTAAAATGCGTTTTTTGGCCTTTAGAAGCGTTTTTGGGCGATTCTGAGCTTAATTTGGGATCACAACTTTAAAATGCGTTTTCTGGCCTTTAGAAGCGTTTTTCAGCAATTCTGAGCTTAATTTGGGATCACAACTTTAAAATGCGTTTTCTGGCCTTTAGAAGCGTTTTTTCGAGATTCTGAGCTTAATTTGGGATCACAACTTTAAAATGCGTTTTTTGGCCTTTAGAAGCTTTTTTTCGAGATTCTGAGCCTAATTTGGGATCACAACTTTAAAATGCGTTTTCTGGCCTTTAGAAGCGTTTTTTCGAGATTCTGAGCTTATTTTGGGATCACAACTTTAAAATGCGTTTTCTGGCCTTTAGAAGCGTTTTTCAGCGATTCTGAGCTTAATTTGGCATCACAACTTTAAAATGCGTTTTCTGGGCTTTAGAAGCGTTTTTTCGAGATTCTGAGCTTAATTTGGGATCACAACTTTAAAATGCGTTTTTTGGCCTTTAGAAGCGTTTTTTCGAGATTCTGAGCTTAATTTGGGATCACAACTTTAAAATGCGTTTTCTGGCCTTTAGAAGCGTTTTTCAGCGATTCTGAGCTTAATTTGGGATCACAACTTTAAAATGCGTTTTCTGGGCTTTAGAAGCGTTTTTTCGAGATTCTGAGCTTAATTTGGGATCACAACTTTAAAATGCGTTTTTTGGCCTTTAGAAGCTTTTTTTCGAGATTCTGAGCCAAATTTGGGATCACAACTTTAAAATGCGTTTTCTGGCCTTTAGAAGCGTTTTTGGGCGATTCTGAGCTTAATTTGGGATCACAACTTTAAAATGCGTTTTCTGGCCTTTAGAAGCGTTTTTTCGAGATTCTGAGCTTAATTTGGGATCACAACTTTAAAATGCGTTTTCTGGCCTTTAGAAGCGTTTTTTCGAGATTCTGAACTTAATTTGGGATCACAATTTTAAAATGCGTTTTTTGGCCTTTAGAAGCGTTTTTTCGAGATTCTGAGCCTAATTTGGGATCACAACTTTAAAATGCGTTTTTTGGCCTTTAGAAGCGTTTTTTCGAGATTCTGAGCTTAATTTGGGATCACAACTTTAAAATGCGTTTTTTGGCCCTTAGAAGCGTTTTTTCGAGATTCTGAGCCTAATTTGGGATCACAACTTTAAAATGCGTTTTCTGGCCTTTAGAAGCGTTTTTTCGAGATTCTGAGCTTAATTTGGGATCACAACTTTAAAATGCGTTTTCTGGCCTTTAGAAGCGTTTTTTCGAGATTCTGAGCTTAATTTGGGATCACAACTTTAAAATGCGTTTTCTGGCCTTTAGAAGCGTTTTTCAGCGATTCTGAGCTTAATTTGGGATCACAACTTTAAAATTCGTTTTCTGGGCTTTAGAAGCGTTTTTTCGAGATTCTGAGCTTAATTTGGGATCACAACTTTAAAATGCGTTTTTTTGGCCTTTAGAAGCGTTTTTTCGAGATTCTGAGCCTAATTTGGGATCACAACTTTAAAATGCGTTTTCTGGCCTTCAGAAACGTTTTTGGGCAATTCTGAGCTTAATTTGGGATCACAACTTTAAAATGCGTTTTCTGGCCTTTAGAAGCGTTTTTTCGAGATTCTGAGCTTAATTTGGGATCACAACTTTAAAATGCGTTTTTTGGCCTTTAGAAGCGTTTTTTCGAGATTCTGAGCTTAATTTGGGATCACAACTTTAAAATTCGTTTTTTGGCCTTTAGAAGCGTTTTTTCGAGATTCTGAGCTTAATTTGGGATCACAACTTTAAAATGCGTTTTTTGGCCTTTAGAAGCGTTTTTTCGAGATTCTGAGCCTAATTTGGGATCACAACTTTAAAATGCGTTTTCTGGCCTTTAGAAACGTTTTTGGGCGATTCTGAGCTTAATTTGGGATCACAACTTTAAAATGCGTTTTCTGGCCTTTAGAAGCGTTTTTTCGAGATTCTGAGCTTAATTTGGGATCACAACTTTAAAATGCGTTTTTTGGCCTTTAGAAGCGTTTTTTCGAGATTCTGAGCCTAATTTGGGATCACAACTTTAAAATGCGTTTTCTGGCCTTTAGAAACGTTTTTGGGCGATTCTGAGCTTAATTTGGAATCACAACTTTAAAATGCGTTTTCTGGCCTTTAGAAGCGTTTTTGGGCGATTCTGAGCTTAATTTGGGATCACAACTTTAAAATGCGTTTTTTGGCCTTTAGAAGCGTTTTTTCGAGATTCTGAGCTTAATTTGGGATCACAACTTTAAAATGCGTTTTCTGGCCTTTAGAAGCGTTTTTGGGCGATTCTGAGCTTAATTTGGGATCACAACTTTAAAATGCGTTTTTTGGCCTTTAGAAGCGTTTTTTCGAGATTCTGAGCTTAATTTGGGATCACAACTTTAAAATGCGTTTTCTGGCCTTTAGAAGCGTTTTTCAGCGATTCTGAGCTTAATTTGGGATCACAACTTTAAAATGCGTTTTCTGGCCTTTAGAGGCGTTTTTTCGAGATTCTGAGCTTAATTTGGGATCACAGCTTTAAAATGCGTTTTCTGGCCTTTAGAAGCGTTTTTGGGCGATTCTGAGCTTAATTTGGGATCACAACTTTAAAATGCGTTTTTTGGCCTTTAGAAGCGTTTTTTCGAGATTCTGAGCTTAATTTGGGATCACAACTTTAAAATGCGTTTTCTGGCCTTTAGAAGCGTTTTTGGGCGATTCTGAGCTTAATTTGGGATCACAACTTTAAAATGCGTTTTCTGGCCTTTAGAAGCGTTTTTCAGCGATTCTGAGCTTAATTTGGGATCACAACTTTAAAATGCGTTTTCTGGCCTTTAGAGGCGTTTTTTCGAGATTCTGAGCTTAATTTGGGATCACAGCTTTAAAATGCGATTTCTGGCCTTTAGAAGCGTTTTTGGGCGATTCTGAGCTTAATTTGGGATCACAACTTTAAAATGCGTTTTTTGGCCTTTAGAAGCGTTTTTTCGAGATTCTGAGCTTAATTTGGGATCACAACTTTAAAATGCGTTTTCTGGCCTTTAGAAGCGTTTTTGGGCGATTCTGAGCTTAATTTGGGATCACAACTTTAAAATGCGTTTTCTGGCCTTTAGAAGCGTTTTTCAGCAATTCTGAGCTTAATTTGGGATCACAACTTTAAAATGCGTTTTCTGGCCTTTAGAAGCGTTTTTTCGAGATTCTGAGCTTAATTTGGGATCACAACTTTAAAATGCGTTTTTTGGCCTTTAGAAGCGTTTTTGGGCGATTCTGAGCTTAATTTGGGATCACAACTTTAAAATGCGTTTTCTGGCCTTTAGAAGCGTTTTTCAGCAATTCTGAGCTTAATTTGGGATCACAACTTTAAAATGCGTTTTCTGGCCTTTAGAAGCGTTTTTTCGAGATTCTGAGCTTAATTTGGGATCACAACTTTAAAATGCGTTTTTTGGCCTTTAGAAGCTTTTTTTCGAGATTCTGAGCTTAATTTGGGATCACAACTTTAAAATGCGTTTTCTGGCCTTTAGAAGCGTTTTTTCGAGATTCTGAGCTTAATTTGGGATCACAACTTTAAAATGCGTTTTTTGGCCTTTAGAAGCGTTTTTTCGAGATTCTGAGCCTAATTTGGGATCACAACTTTAAAATGCGTTTTCTGGCCTTTAGAAACGTTTTTGGGCGATTCTGAGCTTAATTTGGAATCACAACTTTAAAATGCGTTTTCTGGCCTTTAGAAGCGTTTTTTCGAGATTCTGAGCTTAATTTGGGATCACAACTTTAAAATGCGTTTTCTGGCCTTTAGAAGCGTTTTTTCGAGATTCTGAGCTTATTTTGGGATCACAACTTTAAAATGCGTTTTCTGGCCTTTAGAAGCGTTTTTTCGAGATTCTGAGCTTAATTTGGGATCACAACTTTAAAATGCGTTTTCTGGCCTTTAGAAGCGTTTTTTCGAGATTCTGAGCTTAATTTGGGATCACAACTTTAAAATGCGTTTTTTGGCCTTTAGAAGCGTTTTTTCGAGATTCTGAGCCTAATTTGGGATCACAACTTTAAAATGCGTTTTCTGGCCTTTAAAAGCGTTTTTCAGCGATTCTGAGCTTAATTTGGGATCACAACTTTAAAATGCGTTTTCTGGCCTTTAGAAGCGTTTTTTCGAGATTCTGAGCTTAATTTGGGATCACAACTTTAAAATGCGTTTTCTGGCCTTTAGAAGCGTTTTTTCGAGATTCTGAGCTTAATTTGGGATCACAACTTTAAAATGCGTTTTTTGGCATTTAGAAGCGTTTTTTCGAGATTCTGAGCCTAATTTGGGATCACAACTTTAAAATGCGTTTTTTGGCCTTTAGAAGTGTTTTTTCGAGATTCTGAGCTTAATTTGGGATCACAACTTTAAAATGCGTTTTTTGGCCTTTAGAAGCGTTTTTTCGAGATTCTGAGCTTAATTTGGGATCACAACTTTAAAATGCGTTTTCTGGCCTTTAGAAGCGTTTTTTCGAGATTCTGAGCTTAATTTGGGATCACAACTTTAAAATGCGTTTTCTGGCCTTTAGAAGCGTTTTTTCGAGATTCTGAGCTTAATTTGGGATCACAACTTTAAAATGCGTTTTCTGGCCTTTAGAAGCGTTTTTCAGCGATTCTGAGCTTAATTTGGGATCACAACTTTAAAATGCGTTTTCTGGGCTTTAGAAGCGTTTTTTCGAGATTCTGAGCTTAATTTGGGATCACAACTTTAAAATTCGTTTTTTGGCCTTTAGAAGCGTTTTTTCGAGATTCTGAGCTTAATTTGGGATCACAACTTTAAAATGCGTTTTCTGGCCTTTAGAAGCGTTTTTCAGCGATTCTGAGCTTAATTTGGGATCACAACTTTAAAATGCGTTTTCTGGCCTTTAGAGGCGTTTTTTCGAGATTCTGAGCTTAATTTGGGATCACAACTTTAAAATGCGTTTTCTGGCCTTTAGAAGCGTTTTTGGGCGATTCTGAGCTTAATTTGGGATCACAACTTTAAAATGCGCTTTTTGGCCTTTAGAAGCGTTTTTTCGAGATTCTGAGCTTAATTTGGGATCACAACTTTAAAATGCGTTTTCTGGCCTTTAGAAGCGTTTTTGGGCGATTCTGAGCTTAATTTGGGATCACAACTTTAAAATGCGTTTTCTGGCCTTTAGAAGCGTTTTTCAGCGATTCTGAGCTTAATTTGGGATCACAACTTTAAAATGCGTTTTTTGGCCTTTAGAAGCGTTTTTGGGCGATTCTGAGCTTAATTTGGGATCACAACTTTAAAATGCGTTTTCTGGCCTTTAGAAGCGTTTTTCAGCAATTCTGAGCTTAATTTGGGATCACAACTTTAAAATGCGTTTTCTGGCCTTTAGAAGCGTTTTTTCGAGATTCTGAGCTTAATTTGGGATCACAACTTTAAAATGCGTTTTTTGGCCTTTAGAAGCGTTTTTTCGAGATTCTGAGCCTAATTTGGGATCACAACTTTAAAATGCGTTTTCTGGCCTTTAGAAACGTTTTTGGGCGATTCTGAGCTTAATTTGGGATCACAACTTTAAAATTCGTTTTTTGGCCTTTAGGAGCGTTTTTGGGCGATTCTGAGCTTAATTTGGGATCACAACTTTAAAATGCGTTTTCTGGCCTTTAGAGGCGTTTTTTCGAGATTCTGAGCTTAATTTGGGATCACAACTTTAAAATGCGTTTTCTGGCCTTTAGAAGCGTTTTTGGGCGATTCTGAGCTTAATTTGGGATCACAACTTTAAAATGCGCTTTTTGGCCTTTAGAAGCGTTTTTTCGAGATTCTGAGCTTAATTTGGGATCACAACTTTAAAATGCGTTTTCTGGCCTTTAGAAGCGTTTTTGGGCGATTCTGAGCTTAATTTGGGATCACAACTTTAAAATGCGTTTTCTGGCCTTTAGAAGCGTTTTTCAGCGATTCTGAGCTTAATTTGGGATCACAACTTTAAAATGCGTTTTTTGGCCTTTAGAAGCGTTTTTGGGCGATTCTGAGCTCAATTTGGGATCACAACTTTAAAATGCGTTTTCTGGCCTTTAGAAGCGTTTTTCAGCAATTCTGAGCTTAATATGGGATCACAACTTTAAAATGCGTTTTCTGGCCTTTAGAAGCGTTTTTTCGAGATTCTGAGCTTAATTTGGGATCACAACTTTAAAATGCGTTTTTTGGCCTTTAGAAGCGTTTTTTCGAGATTCTGAGCCTAATTTGGGATCACAACTTTAAAATGCGTTTTCTGGCCTTTAGAAACGTTTTTGGGCGATTCTGAGCTTAATTTGGAATCACAACTTTAAAATGCGTTTTCTGGCCTTTAGAAGCGTTTTTTCGAGATTCTGAGCTTAATTTGGGATCACAACTTTAAAATGCGTTTTCTGGCCTTTAGAAGCGTTTTTTCGAGATTCTGAGCTTATTTTGGGATCACAACTTTAAAATGCGTTTTCTGGCCTTTAGAAGCGTTTTTTCGAGATTCTGAGCTTAATTTGGGATCACAACTTTAAAATGCGTTTTTTGGCCTTTAGAAGCGTTTTTTCGAGATTCTGAGCTTAATTTGGGATCACAACTTTAAAATGCGTTTTCTGGCCTTTAGAAGCGTTTTTCAGCGATTCTGAGCTTAATTTGGGATCACAACTTTAAAATGCGTTTTCTGGGCTTTAGAAGCGTTTTTTCGAGATTCTGAGCTTAATTTGGGATCACAACTTTAAAATGCGTTTTTTGGCCTTTAGAAGCGTTTTTTCGAGATTCTGAGCTTAATTTGGGATCACAACTTTAAAATGCGTTTTTTGGCCTTTAGAAGCGTTTTTTCGAGATTCTGAGCCTAATTTGGGATCACAACTTTAAAATGCGTTTTCTGGCCTTTAGAGGCGTTTTTTCGAGATTCTGAGCTTAATTTGGGATCACAACTTTAAAATGCGTTTTCTGGCCTTTAGAGGCGTTTTTTCGAGATTCTGAGCTTAATTTGGGATCACAACTTTAAAATGCGTTTTCTGGCCTTTAGAAGCGTTTTTCAGCGATTCTGAGCTTAATTTGGGATCACAACTTTAAAATGCGTTTTCTGGCCTTTAGAAGCGTTTTTTCGAGATTCTGAGCTTAATTTGGGATCACAACTTTAAAATTCGTTTTTTGGCCTTTAGGAGCGTTTTTGGGCGATTCTGAGCTTAATTTGGGATCACAACTTTAAAATGCGTTTTCTGGCCTTTAGAAGCGTTTTTCAGCGATTCTGAGCTTAATTTGGGATCACAACTTTAAAATGCGTTTTCTGGCCTTTAGAGGCGTTTTTTCGAGATTCTGAGCTTAATTTGGGATCACAACTTTAAAATGCGTTTTCTGGCCTTTAGAAGCGTTTTTGGGCGATTCTGAGCTTAATTTGGGATCACAACTTTAAAATGCGTTTTTTGGCCTTTAGAAGCGTTTTTTCGAGATTCTGAGCTTAATTTGGGATCACAACTTTAAAATGCGTTTTCTGGCCTTTAGAAGCGTTTTTGGGCGATTCTGAGCTTAATTTGGGATCACAACTTTAAAATGCGTTTTCTGGCCTTTAGAAGCGTTTTTTCGAGATTCTGAGCTTAATTTGGGATCACAACTTTAAAATGCGTTTTCTGGCCTTTAGAAGCTTTTTTTCGAGATTCTGAGCTTAATTTGGGATCACAACTTTAAAATGCGTTTTTTGGCCTTTAGAAGCGTTTTTGGGCGATTCTGAGCTTAATTTGGGATCACAACTTTAAAATGTGTTTTCTGGCCTTTAGAAGCGTTTTTTCGAGATTCTGAGCTTAATTTGGGATCACAACTTTAAAATGCGTTTTCTGGCCTTTAGAAGCGTTTTTCAGCGATTCTGAGCTTAATTTGGGATCACAACTTTAAAATGCGTTTTTTGGCCTTTAGAAGCGTTTTTGGGCGATTCTGAGCTTAATTTGGGATCACAACTTTAAAATGCGTTTTCTGGCCTTTAGAAGCGTTTTTCAGCAATTCTGAGCTTAATTTGGGATCACAACTTTAAAATGCGTTTTCTGGCCTTTAGAAGCGTTTTTCAGCGATTCTGAGCTTAATTTGGGATCACAACTTTAAAATGCGTTTTTTGGCCTTTAGAAGCGTTTTTGGGCGATTCTGAGCTTAATTTGGGATCACAACTTTTAAATGCGTTTTCTGGCCTTTAGAAGCGTTTTTCAGCAATTCTGAGCTTAATTTGGGATCACAACTTTAAAATGCGTTTTCTGGCCTTTAGAAGCGTTTTTTCGAGATTCTGAGCTTAATTTGGGATCACAACTTTAAAATGCGTTTTTTGGCCTTTAGAAGCTTTTTTTCGAGATTCTGAGCCTAATTTGGGATCACAACTTTAAAATGCGTTTTCTGGCCTTTAGAAGCGTTTTTTCGAGATTCTGAGCTTATTTTGGGATCACAACTTTAAAATGCGTTTTCTGGCCTTTAGAAGCGTTTTTCAGCGATTCTGAGCTTAATTTGGGATCACAACTTTAAAATGCGTTTTCTGGGCTTTAGAAGCGTTTTTTCGAGATTCTGAGCTTAATTTGGGATCACAACTTTAAAATGCGTTTTTTGGCCTTTAGAAGCTTTTTTTCGAGATTCTGAGCCTAATTTGGGATCACAACTTTAAAATGCGTTTTTTGGCCTTTAGAAGCGTTTTTTCGAGATTCTGAGCCTAATTTGGGATCACAACTTTAAAATGCGTTTTCTGGCCTTTAGAAGCGTTTTTCAGCGATTCTGAGCTTAATTTGGGATCACAACTTTAAAATGCGTTTTCTGGGCTTTAGAAGCGTTTTTTCGAGATTCTGAGCTTAATTTGGGATCACAACTTTAAAATGCGTTTTTTGGCCTTTAGAAGCTTTTTTTCGAGATTCTGAGCCTAATTTGGGATCACAACTTTAAAATGCGTTTTCTGGCCTTTAGAAACGTTTTTGGGCGATTCTGAGCTTAATTTGGGATCACAACTTTAAAATGCGTTTTCTGGCCTTTAGAAGCGTTTTTTCGAGATTCTGAGCTTAATTTGGGATCACAACTTTAAAATGCGTTTTTTGGCCTTTAGAAGCGTTTTTTCGAGATTCTGAGCCAAATTTGGGATCACAACTTTAAAATGCGTTTTCTGGCCTTTAGAAGCGTTTTTCAGCGATTCTGAGCTTAATTTGGGATCACAACTTTAAAATGCGTTTTCTGGCCTTTAGAAGCGTTTTTTCGAGATTCTGAGCTTAATTTGGGATCACAACTTTAAAATGCGTTTTCTGGCCTTTAGAAGCGTTTTTGGGCGATTCTGAGCTTAATTCGGGATCACAACTTTAAAATGCGTTTTTTGGCCTTTAGAAGCGTTTTTTCGAGATTCTGAGCTTAATTTGGGATCACAACTTTAAAATGCGTTTTCTGGCCTTTAGAAGCGTTTTTCAGCGATTCTGAGCTTAATTTGGGATCACAACTTTAAAATGCGTTTTCTGGGCTTTAGAAGCGTTTTTTCGAGATTCTGAGCTTAATTTGGGATCACAACTTTAAAATGCGTTTTTTGGCCTTTAGAAGCGTTTTTTCGAGATTCTGAGCCTAATTTGGGATCACAACTTTAAAATGCGTTTTCTGGCCTTTAGAGGCGTTTTTTCAAGATTCTGAGCTTAATTTGGGATCACAACTTTAAAATGCGTTTTCTGGCCTTTAGAAGCGTTTTTGGGCGATTCTGAGCTTAATTTGGGATCACAACTTTAAAATGCGTTTTTTGGCCTTTAGAAGCGTTTTTTCGAGATTCTGAGCTTAATTTGGGATCACAACTTTAAAATGCGTTTTCTGGCCTTTAGAAGCGTTTTTCAGCGATTCTGAGCTTAATTTGGGATCACAACTTTAAAATGCGTTTTCTGGGCTTAAGAAGCGTTTTTTCGAGATTCTGAGCTTAATTTGGGATCACAACTTTAAAATGCGTTTTTTGGCCTTTAGAAGCGTTTTTTCGAGATTCTGAGCCTAATTTGGGATCACAACTTTAAAATGCGTTTTCTGGCCTTTAGAAACGTTTTTGGGCAATTCTGAGCTTAATTTGAGATCACAACTTTAAAATGCGTTTTCTGGCCTTTAGAAGCGTTTTTTCGAGATTCTGAGCTTAATTTGGGATCACAACTTTAAAATGCGTTTTTTGGCCTTTAGAAGCGTTTTTTCGAGATTCTGAGCTTAATTTGGGATCACAACTTTAAAATGCGTTTTCTGGCCTTTAGAAGCGTTTTTTCGAGATTCTGAGCTTAATTTGGGATCACAACTTTAAAATGCGTTTTTTGGCCTTTAGAAGCGTTTTTTCGAGATTCTGAGCTTAATTTGGGATCACAACTTTAAAATGCGTTTTTTGGCCTTTAGAAGCGTTTTTTCGAGATTCTGAGCTTAATTTGGGATCACAACTTTAAAATTCGTTTTTTGGCCTTTAGGAGCGTTTTTGGGCGATTCTGAGCTTAATTTGGGATCACAACTTTAAAATGCGTTTTCTGGCCTTTAGAAGCGTTTTTCAGCGATTCTGAGCTTAATTTGGGAATCACAACTTTAAAATGCGTTTTCTGGCCTTTAGAGGCGTTTTTTCGAGATTCTGAGCTTAATTTGGGATCACAACTTTAAAATTCGTTTTTTGGCCTTTAGGAGCGTTTTTGGGCGATTCTGAGCTTAATTTGGGATCACAACTTTAAAATGCGTTTTCTGGCCTTTAGAAGCGTTTTTCAGCGATTCTGAGCTTAATTTGGGATCACAACTTTAAAATGCGTTTTCTGGCCTTTAGAGGCGTTTTTTCGAGATTCTGAGCTTAATTTGGGATCACAACTTTAAAATTCGTTTTTTGGCCTTTAGGAGCGTTTTTGGGCGATTCTGAGCTTAATTTGGGATCACAACTTTAAAATGCGTTTTCTGGCCTTTAGAAGCGTTTTTCAGCGATTCTGAGCTTAATTTGGGATCACAACTTTAAAATGCGTTTTCTGGCCTTTAGAAGCTTTTTTTCGAGATTCTGAGCTTAATTTGGGATCACAACTTTAAAATGCGTTTTTTGGCCTTTAGAAGCGTTTTTGGGCGATTCTGAGCTTAATTTGGGATCACAACTTTAAAATGTGTTTTCTGGCCTTTAGAAGCGTTTTTTCGAGATTCTGAGCTTAATTTGGGATCACAACTTTAAAATGCGTTTTCTGGCCTTTAGAAGCGTTTTTCAGCGATTCTGAGCTTAATTTGGGATCACAACTTTAAAATGCGTTTTTTGGCCTTTAGAAGCGTTTTTGGGCGATTCTGAGCTTAATTTGGGATCACAACTTTAAAATGCGTTTTCTGGCCTTTAGAAGCGTTTTTCAGCAATTCTGAGCTTAATTTGGGATCACAACTTTAAAATGCGTTTTCTGGCCTTTAGAAGCGTTTTTCAGCGATTCTGAGCTTAATTTGGGATCACAACTTTAAAATGCGTTTTTTGGCCTTTAGAAGCGTTTTTGGGCGATTCTGAGCTTAATTTGGGATCACAACTTTAAAATGCGTTTTCTGGCCTTTAGAAGCGTTTTTCAGCAATTCTGAGCTTAATTTGGGATCACAACTTTAAAATGCGTTTTCTGGCCTTTAGAAGCGTTTTTTCGAGATTCTGAGCTTAATTTGGGATCACAACTTTAAAATGCGTTTTTTGGCCTTTAGAAGCTTTTTTTCGAGATTCTGAGCCTAATTTGGGATCACAACTTTAAAATGCGTTTTCTGGCCTTTAGAAGCGTTTTTTCGAGATTCTGAGCTTATTTTGGGATCACAACTTTAAAATGCGTTTTCTGGCCTTTAGAAGCGTTTTTCAGCGATTCTGAGCTTAATTTGGGATCACAACTTTAAAATGCGTTTTCTGGGCTTTAGAAGCGTTTTTTCGAGATTCTGAGCTTAATTTGGGATCACAACTTTAAAATGCGTTTTTTGGCCTTTAGAAGCTTTTTTTTCGAGATTCTGAGCCTAATTTGGGATCACAACTTTAAAATGCGTTTTCTGGCCTTTAGAAACGTTTTTGGGCGATTCTGAGCTTAATTTGGGATCACAACTTTAAAATGCGTTTTCTGGCCTTTAGAAGCGTTTTTTCGAGATTCTGAGCTTAATTTGGGATCACAACTTTAAAATGCGTTTTTTGGCCTTTAGAAGCGTTTTTTCGAGATTCTGAGCCAAATTTGGGATCACAACTTTAAAATGCGTTTTTTGGCCTTTAGAAGCGTTTTTTCGAGATTCTGTACTTAATTTGGGATCACAATTTTAAAATGCGTTTTTTGGCCTTTAGAAGCGTTTTTTCGAGATTCTGAGCCTAATTTGGGATCACAACTTTAAAATGCGTTTTTTGGCCTTTAGAAGCGTTTTTTCGAGATTCTGAGCTTAATTTGGGATCACAACTTTAAAATGCGTTTTTTGGCCCTTAGAAGCGTTTTTTCGAGATTCTGAGCCTAATTTGGGATCACAACTTTAAAATGCGTTTTCTGGCCTTTAGAAGCGTTTTTTCGAGATTCTGAGCTTAATTTGGGATCACAACTTTAAAATGCGTTTTCTGGCCTTTAGAAGCGTTTTTTCGAGATTCTGAACTTAATTTGGGATCACAATTTTAAAATGCGTTTTTTGGCCTTTAGAAGCGTTTTTTCGAGATTCTGAGCCTAATTTGGGATCACAACTTTAAAATGCGTTTTTTGGCCTTTAGAAGCGTTTTTTCGAGATTCTGAGCTTAATTTGGGATCACAACTTTAAAATGCGTTTTTTGGCCCTTAGAAGCGTTTTTTCGAGATTCTGAGCCTAATTTGGGATCACAACTTTAAAATGCGTTTTCTGGCCTTTAGAAGCGTTTTTTCGAGATTCGGAGCTTAATTTGGGATCACAACTTTAAAATGCGTTTTCTGGCCTTTAGAAGCGTTTTTTCGAGATTCTGAGCTTAATTTGGGATCACAACTTTAAAATGCGTTTTTTGGCCCTTAGAAGCGTTTTTTCGAGATTCTGAGCCTAATTTGGGATCACAACTTTAAAATGCGTTTTTTGGCCCTTAGAAGCGTTTTTTCGAGATTCTGAGCTTAATTTGGGATCACAACTTTAAAATGCGTTTTTTGGCCCTTAGAAGCGTTTTTTCGAGATTCTGAGCCTAATTTGGGATCACAACTTTAAAATGCGTTTTCTGGCCTTTAGAAGCGTTTTTTCGAGATTCTGAGCTTAATTTGGGATCACAACTTTAAAATGCGTTTTCTGGCCTTTAGAAGCGTTTTTCAGCGATTCTGAGCTTAATTTGGGATCACAACTTTAAAATGCGTTTTCTGGGCTTTAGAAGCGTTTTTTCGAGATTCTGAGCTTAATTTGGGATCACAACTTTAAAATGCGTTTTTTTGGCCTTTAGAAGCGTTTTTTCGAGATTCTGAGCCAAATTTGGGATCACAACTTTAAAATGCGTTTTCTGGCCTTTAGAAGCGTTTTTTCGAGATTCTGAGCTTAATTTGGGATCACAACTTTAAAATGCGTTTTCTGGCCTTTAGAAGCGTTTTTTCGAGATTCTGAACTTAATTTGGGATCACAATTTTAAAATGCGTTTTTTGGCCTTTAGAAGCGTTTTTTCGAGATTCTGAACTTAATTTGGGATCACAATTTTAAAATGCGTTTTTTGGCCTTTAGAAGCGTTTTTTCGAGATTCTGAGCCTAATTTGGGATCACAACTTTAAAATGCGTTTTTTGGCCTTTAGAAGCGTTTTTTCGAGATTCTGAGCTTAATTTGGGATCACAACTTTAAAATGCGTTTTTTGGCCCTTAGAAGCGTTTTTTCGAGATTCTGAGCTTAATTTGGGATCACAACTTTAAAATGCGTTTTTTGGCCTTTAGAAGCGTTTTTTCGAGATTCTGAGCTTAATTTGGGATCACAACTTTAAAATGCGTTTTTTGGCCCTTAGAAGCGTTTTTTCGAGATTCTGAGCCTAATTTGGGATCACAATTTTAAAATGCGTTTTTTGGCCTTTAGAAGCGTTTTTTCGAGATTCTGAGCCTAATTTGGGATCACAACTTTAAAATGCGTTTTTTGGCCTTTAGAAGCGTTTTTTCGAGATTCTGAGCTTAATTTGGGATCACAACTTTAAAATGCGTTTTTTGGCCCTTAGAAGCGTTTTTTCGAGATTCTGAGCCTAATTTGGGATCACAACTTTAAAATGCGTTTTTTGGCCTTTAGAAGCGTTTTTTCGAGATTCTGAGCTTAATTTGGGATCACAACTTTAAAATGCGTTTTTTGGCCCTTAGAAGCGTTTTTTCGAGATTCTGAGCCTAATTTGGGATCACAACTTTAAAATGCGTTTTCTGGCCTTTAGAAGCGTTTTTTCGAGATTCTGAGCTTAATTTGGGATCACAACTTTAAAATGCGTTTTCTGGCCTTTAGAAGCGTTTTTTCGAGATTCTGAGCTTAATTTGGGATCACAACTTTAAAATGCGTTTTCTGGCCTTTAGAAGCGTTTTTCAGCGATTCTGAGCTTAATTTGGGATCACAACTTTAAAATGCGTTTTCTGGGCTTTAGAAGCGTTTTTTCGAGATTCTGAGCTTAATTTGGGATCACAACTTTAAAATGCGTTTTTTTGGCCTTTAGAAGCGTTTTTTCGAGATTCTGAGCCAAATTTGGGATCACAACTTTAAAATGCGTTTTCTGGCCTTTAGAAGCGTTTTTCAGCGATTCTGAGCTTAATTTGGGATCACAACTTTAAAATGCGTTTTCTGGCCTTTAGAAGCGTTTTTTCGAGATTCTGAGCTTAATTTGGGATCACAACTTTAAAATGCGTTTTCTGGCCTTTAGAAGCGTTTTTTCGAGATTCTGAACTTAATTTGGGATCACAATTTTAAAATGCGTTTTTTGGCCTTTAGAAGCGTTTTTTCGAGATTCTGAGCTTAATTTGGGATCACAACTTTAAAATGCGTTTTCTGGCCTTTAGAAGCGTTTTTCAGCGATTCTGAGCTTAATTTGGGATCACAACTTTAAAATGCGTTTTTTGGCCTTTAGAAGCGTTTTTGGGCGATTCTGAGCTTAATTTGGGATCACAACTTTAAAATGCGTTTTCTGGCCTTTAGAAGCGTTTTTTCGAGATTCTGAGCTTAATTTGGGATCACAACTTTAAAATGCGTTTTCTGGCCTTTAGAAGCTTTTTTTCGAGATTCTGAGCTTAATTTGGGATCACAACTTTAAAATGCGTTTTTTGGCCTTTAGAAGCGTTTTTGGGCGATTCTGAGCTTAATTTGGGATCACAACTTTAAAATGTGTTTTCTGGCCTTTAGAAGCGTTTTTTCGAGATTCTGAGCTTAATTTGGGATCACAACTTTAAAATGCGTTTTCTGGCCTTTAGAAGCGTTTTTCAGCGATTCTGAGCTTAATTTGGGATCACAACTTTAAAATGCGTTTTTTGGCCTTTAGAAGCGTTTTTGGGCGATTCTGAGCTTAATTTGGGATCACAACTTTAAAATGCGTTTTCTGGCCTTTAGAAGCGTTTTTCAGCAATTCTGAGCTTAATTTGGGATCACAACTTTAAAATGCGTTTTCTGGCCTTTAGAAGCGTTTTTCAGCGATTCTGAGCTTAATTTGGGATCACAACTTTAAAATGCGTTTTTTGGCCTTTAGAAGCGTTTTTGGGCGATTCTGAGCTTAATTTGGGATCACAACTTTAAAATGCGTTTTCTGGCCTTTAGAAGCGTTTTTTCGAGATTCTGAGCTTAATTTGGGATCACAACTTTAAAATGCGTTTTCTGGCCTTTAGAAGCGTTTTTTCGAGATTCTGAGCTTAATTTGGGATCACAACTTTAAAATGCGTTTTTTGGCCTTTAGAAGCTTTTTTTCGAGATTCTGAGCCTAATTTGGGATCACAACTTTAAAATGCGTTTTCTGGCCTTTAGAAGCGTTTTTTCGAGATTCTGAGCTTATTTTGGGATCACAACTTTAAAATGCGTTTTCTGGCCTTTAGAAGCGTTTTTCAGCGATTCTGAGCTTAATTTGGGATCACAACTTTAAAATGCGTTTTCTGGGCTTTAGAAGCGTTTTTTCGAGATTCTGAGCTTAATTTGGGATCACAACTTTAAAATGCGTTTTTTGGCCTTTAGAAGCTTTTTTTCGAGATTCTGAGCCTAATTTGGGATCACAACTTTAAAATGCGTTTTCTGGCCTTTAGAAACGTTTTTGGGCGATTCTGAGCTTAATTTGGGATCACAACTTTAAAATGCGTTTTCTGGCCTTTAGAAGCGTTTTTTCGAGATTCTGAGCTTAATTTGGGATCACAACTTTAAAATGCGTTTTTTGGCCTTTAGAAGCGTTTTTTCGAGATTCTGAGCCAAATTTGGGATCACAACTTTAAAATGCGTTTTCTGGCCTTTAGAAGCGTTTTTCAGCGATTCTGAGCTTAATTTGGGATCACAACTTTAAAATGCGTTTTCTGGCCTTTAGAAGCGTTTTTTCGAGATTCTGAGCTTAATTTGGGATCACAACTTTAAAATGCGTTTTCTGGCCTTTAGAAGCGTTTTTTCGAGATTCTGAACTTAATTTGGGATCACAATTTTAAAATGCGTTTTTTGGCCTTTAGAAGCGTTTTTTCGAGATTCTGAGCCTAATTTGGGATCACAACTTTAAAATGCGTTTTTTGGCCTTTAGAAGCGTTTTTTCGAGATTCTGAGCTTAATTTGGGATCACAACTTTAAAATGCGTTTTTTGGCCCTTAGAAGCGTTTTTTCGAGATTCTGAGCCTAATTTGGGATCACAACTTTAAAATGCGTTTTCTGGCCTTTAGAAGCGTTTTTTCGAGATTCTGAGCTTAATTTGGGATCACAACTTTAAAATGCGTTTTCTGGCCTTTAGAAGCGTTTTTTCGAGATTCTGAGCTTAATTTGGGATCACAACTTCAAAATGCGTTTTCTGGCCTTTAGAAGCGTTTTTCAGCGATTCTGAGCTTAATTTGGGATCACAACTTTAAAATGCGTTTTCTGGGCTTTAGAAGCGTTTTTTCGAGATTCTGAGCTTAATTTGGGATCACAACTTTAAAATGCGTTTTTTTGGCCTTTAGAAGCGTTTTTTCGAGATTCTGAGCCTAATTTGGGATCACAACTTTAAAATGCGTTTTCTGGCCTTCAGAAACGTTTTTGGGCAATTCTGAGCTTAATTTGGGATCACAACTTTAAAATGCGTTTTCTGGCCTTTAGAAGCGTTTTTTCGAGATTCTGAGCTTAATTTGGGATCACAACTTTAAAATGCGTTTTTTGGCCTTTAGAAGCGTTTTTTCGAGATTCTGAGCTTAATTTGGGATCACAACTTTAAAATTCGTTTTTTGGCCTTTAGAAGCGTTTTTTCGAGATTCTGAGCCTAATTTGGGATCACAACTTTAAAATGCGTTTTTTGGCCTTTAGAAGCGTTTTTTCGAGATTCTGAGCTTAATTTGGGATCACAACTTTAAAATGCGTTTTTTGGCCTTTAGAAGCGTTTTTTCGAGATTCTGAGCCTAATTTGGGATCACAACTTTAAAATGCGTTTTCTGGCCTTTAGAAACGTTTTTGGGCGATTCTGAGCTTAATTTGGGATCACAACTTTAAAATGCGTTTTCTGGCCTTTAGAAGCGTTTTATCGAGATTCTGAGCTTAATTTGGGATCACAACTTTAAAATGCGTTTTTTGGCCTTTAGAAGCGTTTTTTCGAGATTCTGAGCCTAATTTGGGATCACAACTTTAAAATGCGTTTTCTGGCCTTTAGAAACGTTTTAGGGCGATTCTGAGCTTAATTTGGAATCACAACTTTAAAATGCGTTTTCTGGCCTTTAGAAGCGTTTTTGGGCGATTCTGAGCTTAATTTGGGATCACAACTTTAAAATGCGTTTTTTGGCCTTTAGAAGCGTTTTTTCGAGATTCTGAGCTTAATTTGGGATCACAACTTTAAAATGCGTTTTCTGGCCTTTAGAAGCGTTTTTGGGCGATTCTGAGCTTAATTTGGGATCACAACTTTAAAATGCGTTTTTTGGCCTTTAGAAGCGTTTTTTCGAGATTCTGAGCTTAATTTGGGATCACAACTTTAAAATGCGTTTTCTGGCCTTTAGAAGCGTTTTTCAGCGATTCTGAGCTTAATTTGGGATCACAACTTTAAAATGCGTTTTCTGGCCTTTAGAGGCGTTTTTTCGAGATTCTGAGCTTAATTTGGGATCACAGCTTTAAAATGCGTTTTCTGGCCTTTAGAAGCGTTTTTGGGCGATTCTGAGCTTAATTTGGGATCACAACTTTAAAATGCGTTTTTTGGCCTTTAGAAGCGTTTTTTCGAGATTCTGAGCTTAATTTGGGATCACAACTTTAAAATGCGTTTTTTGGCCTTTAGAAGCGTTTTTGGGCGATTCTGAGCTTAATTTGGGATCACAACTTTAAAATGCGTTTTCTGGCCTTTAGAAGCGTTTTTCAGCGATTCTGAGCTTAATTTGGGATCACAACTTTAAAATGCGTTTTCTGGCCTTTAGAGGCGTTTTTTCGAGATTCTGAGCTTAATTTGGGATCACAGCTTTAAAATGCGATTTCTGGCCTTTAGAAGCGTTTTTGGGCGATTCTGAGCTTAATTTGGGATCACAACTTTAAAATGCGTTTTTTGGCCTTTAGAAGCGTTTTTTCGAGATTCTGAGCTTAATTTGGGATCACAACTTTAAAATGCGTTTTCTGGCCTTTAGAAGCGTTTTTGGGCGATTCTGAGCTTAATTTGGGATCACAACTTTAAAATGCGTTTTCTGGCCTTTAGAAGCGTTTTTCAGCAATTCTGAGCTTAATTTGGGATCACAACTTTAAAATGCGTTTTCTGGCCTTTAGAAGCGTTTTTTCGAGATTCTGAGCTTAATTTGGGATCACAACTTTAAAATGCGTTTTTTGGCCTTTAGAAGCGTTTTTGGGCGATTCTGAGCTTAATTTGGGATCACAACTTTAAAATGCGTTTTCTGGCCTTTAGAAGCGTTTTTCAGCAATTCTGAGCTTAATTTGGGATCACAACTTTAAAATGCGTTTTCTGGCCTTTAGAAGCGTTTTTTCGAGATTCTGAGCTTAATTTGGGATCACAACTTTAAAATGCGTTTTTTGGCCTTTAGAAGCTTTTTTTCGAGATTCTGAGCTTAATTTGGGATCACAACTTTAAAATGCGTTTTCTGGCCTTTAGAAGCGTTTTTTCGAGATTCTGAGCTTAATTTGGGATCACAACTTTAAAATGCGTTTTTTGGCCTTTAGAAGCGTTTTTTCGAGATTCTGAGCCTAATTTGGGATCACAACTTTAAAATGCGTTTTCTGGCCTTTAGAAACGTTTTTGGGCGATTCTGAGCTTAATTTGGAATCACAACTTTAAAATGCGTTTTCTGGCCTTTAGAAGCGTTTTTTCGAGATTCTGAGCTTAATTTGGGATCACAACTTTAAAATGCGTTTTCTGGCCTTTAGAAGCGTTTTTTCGAGATTCTGAGCTTATTTTGGGATCACAACTTTAAAATGCGTTTTCTGGCCTTTAGAAGCGTTTTTTCGAGATTCTGAGCTTAATTTGGGATCACAACTTTAAAATGCGTTTTCTGGCCTTTAGAAGCGTTTTTCAGCGATTCTGAGCTTAATTTGGGATCACAACTTTAAAATGCGTTTTTTGGCCTTTAGAAGCGTTTTTTCGAGATTCTGAGCCTAATTTGGGATCACAACTTTAAAATGCGTTTTCTGGCCTTTAAAAGCGTTTTTCAGCGATTCTGAGCTTAATTTGGGATCACAACTTTAAAATGCGTTTTCTGGCCTTTAGAAGCGTTTTTTCGAGATTCTGAGCTTAATTTGGGATCACAACTTTAAAATGCGTTTTCTGGCCTTTAGAAGCGTTTTTTCGAGATTCTGAGCTTAATTTGGGATCACAACTTTAAAATGCGTTTTTTGGCATTTAGAAGCGTTTTTTCGAGATTCTGAGCCTAATTTGGGATCACAACTTTAAAATGCGTTTTTTGGCCTTTAGAAGTGTTTTTTCGAGATTCTGAGCTTAATTTGGGATCACAACTTTAAAATGCGTTTTCTGGCCTTTAGAAGCGTTTTTTCGAGATTCTGAGCTTAATTTGGGATCACAACTTTAAAATGCGTTTTCTGGCCTTTAGAAGCGTTTTTTCGAGATTCTGAGCTTAATTTGGGATCACAACTTTAAAATGCGTTTTCTGGCCTTTAGAAGCGTTTTTCAGCGATTCTGAGCTTAATTTGGGATCACAACTTTAAAATGCGTTTTCTGGGCTTTAGAAGCGTTTTTTCGAGATTCTGAGCTTAATTTGGGATCACAACTTTAAAATTCGTTTTTTGGCCTTTAGAAGCGTTTTTTCGAGATTCTGAGCTTAATTTGGGATCACAACTTTAAAATGCGTTTTTTGGCCTTTAGAAGCGTTTTTTCGAGATTCTGAGCCTAATTTGGGATCACAACTTTAAAATGCGTTTTCTGGCCTTTAGAAACGTTTTTGGGCGATTCTGAGCTTAATTTGGGATCACAACTTTAAAATGCGTTTTCTGGCCTTTAGAAGCGTTTTTTCGAGATTCTGAGCTTAATTTGGGATCACAACTTTAAAATGCGTTTTTTGGCCTTTAGAAGCGTTTTTTCGAGATTCTGAGCCTAATTTGGGATCACAACTTTAAAATGCGTTTTCTGGCCTTTAGAAACGTTTTTGGGCGATTCTGAGCTTAATTTGGGATCACAACTTTAAAATTCGTTTTTTGGCCTTTAGAAGCGTTTTTTCGAGATTCTGAGCTTAATTTGGGATCACAACTTTAAAATGCGTTTTTTGGCCTTTAGAAGCGTTTTTTCGAGATTCTGAGCCTAATTTGGGATCACAACTTTAAAATGCGTTTTCTGGCCTTTAGAAACGTTTTTGGGCGATTCTGAGCTTAATTTGGGATCACAACTTTAAAATGCGTTTTCTGGCCTTTAGAAGCGTTTTTTCGAGATTCTGAGCTTAATTTGGGATCACAACTTTAAAATGCGTTTTTTGGCCTTTAGAAGCGTTTTTTCGAGATTCTGAGCCTAATTTGGGATCACAACTTTAAAATGCGTTTTCTGGCCTTTAGAAACGTTTTTGGGCGATTCTGAGCTTAATTTGGGATCACAACTTTAAAATGCGTTTTCTGGGCTTTAGAAGCGTTTTTTCGAGATTCTGAGCTTAATTTGGGATCACAACTTTAAAATGCGTTTTTTGGCCTTTAGAAGCGTTTTTTCGAGATTCTGAGCCTAATTTGGGATCACAACTTTAAAATGCGTTTTCTGGCCTTTAGAAACGTTTTTGGGCGATTCTGAGCTTAATTTGGGATCACAACTTTAAAATGCGTTTTCTGGCCTTAGAGACGCTTTTTAAAGCGATTCTGAGCTTAATTTGGGATCACAACTTTAAAATGCGTTTTCTGGCCTTTAGAGGCGTTTTTTCGAGATTCTGAGCTTAATTTGGGATCACAACTTTAAAATGCGTTTTCTGGCCTTTAGAAGCGTTTTTGGGCGATTCTGAGCTTAATTTGGGATCACAACTTTAAAATGCGTTTTTTGGCCTTTAGAAGCGTTTTTTCGAGATTCTGAGCTTAATTTGGGATCACAACTTTAAAATGCGTTTTCTGGCCTTTAGAAGCGTTTTTGGGCGATTCTGAGCTTAATTTAAATTTAATCACAACTTTAAAATGCGTTTTCTGGCCTTTAGAAGCGTTTTTCAGCAATTCTGAGCTTAATTTGGGATCACAACTTTAAAATGCGTTTTCTGGCCTTTAGAAGCGTTTTTCAGCGATTCTGAGCTTAATTTGGGATCACAACTTTAAAATGCGTTTTTTGGCCTTTAGAAGCGTTTTTGGGCGATTCTGAGCTTAATTTGGGATCACAACTTTAAAATGCGTTTTCTGGCCTTTAGAAGCGTTTTTCAGCAATTCTGAGCTTAATTTGGGATCACAACTTTAAAATGCGTTTTCTGGCCTTTAGAAGCGTTTTTTCGAGATTCTGAGCTTAATTTGGGATCACAACTTTAAAATGCGTTTTTTGGCCTTTAGAAGCGTTTTTTCGAGATTCTGAGCCTAATTTGGGATCACAACTTTAAAATGCGTTTTCTGGCCTTTAGAAACGTTTTTGGGCGATTCTGAGCTTAATTTGGAATCACAACTTTAAAATGCGTTTTCTGGCCTTTAGAAGCGTTTTTTCGAGATTCTGAGCTTAATTTGGGATCACAACTTTAAAATGCGTTTTCTGGCCTTTAGAAGCGTTTTTTCGAGATTCTGAGCTTATTTTGGGATCACAACTTTAAAATGCGTTTTCTGGCCTTTAGAAGCGTTTTTGGGCGATTCTGAGCTTAATTTGGGATCACAACTTTAAAATGCGTTTTCTGGCCTTTAGAAGCGTTTTTTCGAGATTCTGAGCTTAATTTGGGATCACAACTTTAAAATGCGTTTTCTGGCCTTTAGAAGCGTTTTTCAGCGATTCTGAGCTTAATTTGGGATCACAACTTTAAAATGCGTTTTTTGGCCTTTAGAAGCGTTTTTGGGCGATTCTGAGCTTAATTTGGGATCACAACTTTAAAATGCGTTTTCTGGCCTTTAGAAGCGTTTTTCAGCAATTCTGAGCTTAATTTGGGATCACAACTTTAAAATGCGTTTTCTGGCCTTTAGAAGCGTTTTTTCGAGATTCTGAGCTTAATTTGGGATCACAACTTTAAAATGCGTTTTTTGGCCTTTAGAAGCTTTTTTTCGAGATTCTGAGCCAAATTTGGGATCACAACTTTAAAATGCGTTTTCTGGCCTTTAGAAGCGTTTTTTCGAGATTCTGAGCTTATTTTGGGATCACAACTTTAAAATGCGTTTTCTGGCCTTTAGAAGCGTTTTTTCGAGATTCTGAGCTTAATTTGGGATCACAACTTTAAAATGCGTTTTCTGGCCTTTAGAAGCGTTTTTTCGAGATTCTGAGCTTAATTTGGGATCACAACTTTAAAATGCGTTTTCTGGCCTTTAGAAGCGTTTTTCAGCGATTCTGAGCTTAATTTGGGATCACAACTTTAAAATGCGTTTTTTGGCCTTTAGAAGCGTTTTTGGGCGATTCTGAGCTTAATTTGGGATCACAACTTTAAAATGCGTTTTCTGGCCTTTAGAAGCGTTTTTTCGAGATTCTGAGCTTAATTTGGGATCACAACTTTAAAATGCGTTTTCTGGCCTTTAGAAGCGTTTTTTCGAGATTCTGAGCTTAATTTGGGATCACAACTTTAAAATGCGTTTTTTGGCCTTTAGAAGCGTTTTTTCGAGATTCTGAGCCTAATTTGGGATCACAACTTTAAAATGCGTTTTCTGGCCTTTAGAAGCGTTTTTTCGAGATTCTGAGCTTAATTTGGGATCACAACTTTAAAATGCGTTTTCTGGCCTTTAGAAGCGTTTTTTCGAGATTCTGAGCTTAATTTGGGATCACAACTTTAAAATGCGTTTTCTGGCCTTTAGAAGCGTTTTTCAGCGATTCTGAGCTTAATTTGGGATCACAACTTTAAAATGCGTTTTCTGGCCTTTAGAAGCGTTTTTTCGAGATTCTGAGCTTAATTTGGGATCACAACTTTAAAATGCGTTTTCTGGCCTTTAGAAGCGTTTTTTCGAGATTCTGAGCTTAATTTGGGATCACAACTTTAAAATGCGTTTTCTGGCCTTTAGAAGCGTTTTTTCGAGATTCTGAGCTTATTTTGGGATCACAACTTTAAAATGCGTTTTCTGGCCTTTAGAAGCGTTTTTTCGAGATTCTGAGCTTAATTTGGGATCACAACTTTAAAATGCGTTTTCTGGCCTTTAGAAGCGTTTTTTCGAGATTCTGAGCTTAATTTGGGATCACAACTTTAAAATGCGTTTTCTGGCCTTTAGAAGCGTTTTTCAGCGATTCTGAGCTTAATTTGGGATCACAACTTTAAAATGCGTTTTTGGGCCTTTAGAAGCGTTTTTGGGCGATTCTGAGCTTAATTTGGGATCACAACTTTAAAATGCGTTTTCTGGCCTTTAGAAGCGTTTTTCAGCGATTCTGAGCTTAATTTGGGATCACAACTTTAAAATGCGTTTTTTGGCCTTTAGAAGCGTTTTTGGGCGATTCTGAGCTTAATTTGGGATCACAACTTTAAAATGCGTTTTCTGGCCTTTAGAAGCGTTTTTTCGAGATTCTGAGCTTAATTTGGGATCACAACTTTAAAATGCGTTTTTTGGCCTTTAGAAGCGTTTTTTCGAGATTCTGAGCCTAATTTGGGATCACAACTTTAAAATGCGTTTTCTGGCCTTTAGAAGCGTTTTTTCGAGATTCTGAGCTTAATTTGGGATCACAACTTTAAAATGCGTTTTTTGGCCTTTAGAAACGTTTTTTCGAGATTCTGAGCTTAATTTGGGATCACAACTTTAAAATGCGTTTTCTGGCCTTAAGAAGCGTTTTTTCGAGATTCTGAGCTTAATTTGGGATCACAACTTTAAAATGCGATTTCTGGCCTTTAGAAGCGTTTTTTCGAGATTCTGAGCTTAATTTGGGATCACAACTTTAAAATGCGTTTTCTGGCCTTTAGAAGCGTTTTTTCGAGATTCTGAGCTTAATTTGGGATCACAACTTTAAAATGCGTTTTCTGGCCTTTAGAAGCGTTTTTCAGCAATTCTGAGCTTAATTTGGGATCACAACTTTAAAATGCGTTTTCTGGCCTTTAGAAGCGTTTTTTCGAGATTCTGAGCTTAATTTGGGATCACAACTTTAAAATGCGTTTTCTGGCCTTTAGAAGCGTTTTTCAGCGATTCTGAGCTTAATTTGGGATCACAACTTTAAAATGCGTTTTTTGGCCTTTAGAAGCGTTTTTGGGCGATTCTGAGCTTAATTTGGGATCACAACTTTAAAATGCGTTTTCTGGCCTTTAGAAGCGTTTTTTCGAGATTCTGAGCTTAATTTGGGATCACAACTTTAAAATGCGTTTTTTGGCCTTTAGAAGCGTTTTTTCGAGATTCTGAGCCTAATTTGGGATCACAACTTTAAAATGCGTTTTCTGGCCTTTAGAAGCGTTTTTTCGAGATTCTGAGCTTAATTTGGGATCACAACTTTAAAATGCGTTTTTTGGCCTTTAGAAACGTTTTTTCGAGATTCTGAGCTTAATTTGGGATCACAACTTTAAAATGCGTTTTCTGGCCTTTAGAAGCGTTTTTTCGAGATTCTGAGCTTAATTTGGGATCACAACTTTAAAATGCGTTTTCTGGCCTTTAGAAGCGTTTTTTCGAGATTCTGAGCTTAATTTGGGATCACAACTTTAAAATGCGTTTTCTGGCCTTTAGAAGCGTTTTTCAGCAATTCTGAGCTTAATTTGGGATCACAACTTTAAAATGCGTTTTCTGGCCTTTAGAAGCGTTTTTTCGAGATTCTGAGCTTAATTTGGGATCACAACTTAAAAATGCGTTTTTTGGCCTTTAGAAGCGTTTTTTCGAGATTCTGAGCCTAATTTGGGATCACAACTTTAAAATGCGTTTTCTGGCCTTTAGAAGCGTTTTTCAGCGATTCTGAGCTTAATTTGGGATCACAACTTTAAAATGCGTTTTCTGGGCTTTAGAAGCGTTTTTTCGAGATTCTGAGCTTAATTTGGGATCACAACTTTAAAATTCGTTTTTTGGCCTTTAGAAGCGTTTTTTCGAGATTCTGAGCTTAATTTGGGATCACAACTTTAAAATGCGTTTTCTGGCCTTTAGAAGCGTTTTTCAGCGATTCTGAGCTTAATTTGGGATCACAACTTTAAAATGCGTTTTCTGGCCTTTAGAAGCGTTTTTTCGAGATTCTGAGCTTAATTTGGGATCACAACTTTAAAATGCGTTTTCTGGCCTTTAGAAGCGTTTTTTCGAGATTCTGAGCTTAATTTGGGATCACAACTTTAAAATGCGTTTTCTGGCCTTTAGAAGCGTTTTTCAGCGATTCTGAGCTTAATTTGGGATCACAACTTTAAAATGCGTTTTCTGGGCTTTAGAAGCGTTTTTTCGAGATTCTGAGCTTAATTTGGGATCACAACTTTAAAATTCGTTTTTTGGCCTTTAGAAGCGTTTTTTCGAGATTCTGAGCTTAATTTGGGATCACAACTTTAAAATGCGTTTTTTGGCCTTTAGAAGCGTTTTTTCGAGATTCTGAGCCTAATTTGGGATCACAACTTTAAAATGCGTTTTCTGGCCTTTAGAAACGTTTTTGGGCGATTCTGAGCTTAATTTGGGATCACAACTTTAAAATGCGTTTTCTGGCCTTTAGAAGCGTTTTTTCGAGATTCTGAGCTTAATTTGGGATCACAACTTTAAAATGCGTTTTTTGGCCTTTAGAAGCGTTTTTTCGAGATTCTGAGCCTAATTTGGGATCACAACTTTAAAATGCGTTTTCTGGCCTTTAGAAACGTTTTTGGGCGATTCTGAGCTTAATTTGGGATCACAACTTTAAAATTCGTTTTTTGGCCTTTAGGAGCGTTTTTGGGCGATTCTGAGCTTAATTTGGGATCACAACTTTAAAATGCGTTTTCTGGCCTTTAGAAGCGTTTTTCAGCGATTCTGAGCTTAATTTGGGATCACAACTTTAAAATGCGTTTTCTGGCCTTTAGAGGCGTTTTTTCGAGATTCTGAGCTTAATTTGGGATCACAACTTTAAAATGCGTTTTCTGGCCTTTAGAAGCGTTTTTGGGCGATTCTGAGCTTAATTTGGGATCACAACTTTAAAATGCGTTTTTTGGCCTTTAGAAGCGTTTTTTCGAGATTCTGAGCTTAATTTGGGATCACAACTTTAAAATGCGTTTTCTGGCCTTTAGAAGCGTTTTTGGGCGATTCTGAGCTTAATTTGGGATCACAACTTTAAAATGCGTTTTCTGGCCTTTAGAAGCGTTTTTCAGCAATTCTGAGCTTAATTTGGGATCACAACTTTAAAATGCGTTTTCTGGCCTTTAGAAGCGTTTTTTCGAGATTCTGAGCTTAATTTGGGATCACAACTTTAAAATGCGTTTTCTGGCCTTTAGAAGCGTTTTTTTCGAGATTCTGAGCTTAATTTGGGATCACAACTTTAAAATGCGTTTTCTGGCCTTTAGAAGCGTTTTTCAGCGATTCTGAGCTTAATTTGGGATCACAACTTTAAAATGCGTTTTTTGGCCTTTAGAAGCGTTTTTGGGCGATTCTGAGCTTAATTTGGGATCACAACTTTAAAATGCGTTTTCTGGCCTTTAGAAGCGTTTTTCAGCAATTCTGAGCTTAATTTGGGATCACAACTTTAAAATGCGTTTTCTGGCCTTTAGAAGCGTTTTTTCGAGATTCTGAGCTTAATTTGGGATCACAACTTTAAAATGCGTTTTTTGGCCTTTAGAAGCGTTTTTTCGAGATTCTGAGCCTAATTTGGGATCACAACTTTAAAATGCGTTTTCTGGCCTTTAGAAACGTTTTTGGGCGATTCTGAGCTCAATTTGGAATCACAACTTTAAAATGCGTTTTCTGGCCTTTAGAAGCGTTTTTTCGAGATTCTGAGCTTAATTTGGGATCACAACTTTAAAATGCGTTTTCTGGCCTTTAGAAGCGTTTTTTCGAGATTCTGAGCTTATTTTGGGATCACAACTTTAAAATGCGTTTTCTGGCCTTTAGAAGCGTTTTTGGGCGATTCTGAGCTTAATTTGGGATCACAACTTTAAAATGCGTTTTCTGGCCTTTAGAAGCGTTTTTTCGAGATTCTGAGCTTAATTTGGGATCACAACTTTAAAATGCGTTTTCTGGCCTTTAGAAGCGTTTTTCAGCGATTCTGAGCTTAATTTGGGATCACAACTTTAAAATGCGTTTTTTGGCCTTTAGAAGCGTTTTTGGGCGATTCTGAGCTTAATTTGGGATCACAACTTTAAAATGCGTTTTCTGGCCTTTAGAAGCGTTTTTCAGCAATTCTGAGCTTAATTTGGGATCACAACTTTAAAATGCGTTTTCTGGCCTTTAGAAGCGTTTTTTCGAGATTCTGAGCTTAATTTGGGATCACAACTTTAAAATGCGTTTTTTGGCCTTTAGAAGCTTTTTTTCGAGATTCTGAGCCAAATTTGGGATCACAACTTTAAAATGCGTTTTCTGGCCTTTAGAAGCGTTTTTTCGAGATTCTGAGCTTATTTTGGGATCACAACTTTAAAATGCGTTTTCTGGCCTTTAGAAGCGTTTTTTCGAGATTCTGAGCTTAATTTGGGATCACAACTTTAAAATGCGTTTTCTGGCCTTTAGAAGCGTTTTTTCGAGATTCTGAGCTTAATTTGGGATCACAACTTTAAAATGCGTTTTCTGGCCTTTAGAAGCGTTTTTCAGCGATTCTGAGCTTAATTTGGGATCACAACTTTAAAATGCGTTTTTTGGCCTTTAGAAGCGTTTTTGGGCGATTCTGAGCTTAATTTGGGATCACAACTTTAAAATGCGTTTTCTGGCCTTTAGAAGCGTTTTTTCGAGATTCTGAGCTTAATTTGGGATCACAACTTTAAAATGCGTTTTCTGGCCTTTAGAAGCGTTTTTTCGAGATTCTGAGCTTAATTTGGGATCACAACTTTAAAATGCGTTTTTTGGCCTTTAGAAGCGTTTTTTCGAGATTCTGAGCCTAATTTGGGATCACAACTTTAAAATGCGTTTTCTGGCCTTTAGAAACGTTTTTGGGCGATTCTGAGCTTAATTTGGAATCACAACTTTAAAATGCGTTTTCTGGCCTTTAGAAGCGTTTTTTCGAGATTCTGAGCTTAATTTGGGATCACAACTTTAAAATGCGTTTTCTGGCCTTTAGAAGCGTTTTTTCGAGATTCTGAGCTTATTTTGGGATCACAACTTTAAAATGCGTTTTCTGGCCTTTAGAAGCGTTTTTTCGAGATTCTGAGCTTAATTTGGGATCACAACTTTAAAATGCGTTTTTTGGCCTTTAGAAGCGTTTTTGGGCGATTCTGAGCTGGGATCACAACTTTAAAATGCGTTTTTTGGCCTTTAGAAGCGTTTTTTCGAGATTCTGAGCCTAATTTGGGATCACAACTTTAAAATGCGTTTTCTGGCCTTTAGAAGCGTTTTTTCGAGATTCTGAGCTTAATTTGGGATCACAACTTTAAAATGCGTTTTCTGGCCTTTAGAAGCGTTTTTTCGAGATTCTGAGCTTAATTTGGGATCACAACTTTAAAATGCGTTTTCTGGCCTTTAGAAGCGTTTTTCAGCGATTCTGAGCTTAATTTGGGATCACAACTTTAAAATGCGTTTTCTGGCCTTTAGAAGCGTTTTTTCGAGATTCTGAGCTTAATTTGGGATCACAACTTTAAAATGCGTTTTCTGGCCTTTAGAAGCGTTTTTTCGAGATTCTGAGCTTAATTTGGGATCACAACTTTAAAATGCGTTTTCTGGCCTTTAGAAGCGTTTTTTCGAGATTCTGAGCTTATTTTGGGATCACAACTTTAAAATGCGTTTTCTGGCCTTTAGAAGCGTTTTTGGGCGATTCTGAGCTTAATTTGGGATCACAACTTTAAAATGCGTTTTCTGGCCTTTAGAAGCGTTTTTTCGAGATTCTGAGCTTAATTTGGGATCACAACTTTAAAATGCGTTTTCTGGCCTTTAGAAGCGTTTTTTCGAGATTCTGAGCTTAATTTGGGATCACAACTTTAAAATGCGTTTTCTGGCCTTTAGAAGCGTTTTTTCGAGATTCTGAGCTTAATTTGGGATCACAACTTTAAAATGCGTTTTCTGGCCTTTAGAAGCGTTTTTTCGAGATTCTGAGCTTAATTTGGGATCACAACTTTAAAATGCGTTTTCTGGCCTTTAGAAGCGTTTTTCAGCGATTCTGAGCTTAATTTGGGATCACAACTTTAAAATGCGTTTTTGGGCCTTTAGAAGCGTTTTTGGGCGATTCTGAGCTTAATTTGGGATCACAACTTTAAAATGCGTTTTCTGGCCTTTAGAAGCGTTTTTCAGCGATTCTGAGCTTAATTTGGGATCACAACTTTAAAATGCGTTTTTTGGCCTTTAGAAGCGTTTTTGGGCGATTCTGAGCTTAATTTGGGATCACAACTTTAAAATGCGTTTTCTGGCCTTTAGAAGCGTTTTTTCGAGATTCTGAGCTTAATTTGGGATCACAACTTTAAAATGCGTTTTTTGGCCTTTAGAAGCGTTTTTTCGAGATTCTGAGCCTAATTTGGGATCACAACTTTAAAATGCGTTTTCTGGCCTTTAGAAGCGTTTTTTCGAGATTCTGAGCTTAATTTGGGATCACAACTTTAAAATGCGTTTTTTGGCCTTTAGAAACGTTTTTTCGAGATTCTGAGCTTAATTTGGGATCACAACTTTAAAATGCGTTTTCTGGCCTTAAGAAGCGTTTTTTCGAGATTCTGAGCTTAATTTGGGATCACAACTTTAAAATGCGATTTCTGGCCTTTAGAAGCGTTTTTTCGAGATTCTGAGCTTAATTTGGGATCACAACTTTAAAATGCGTTTTCTGGCCTTTAGAAGCGTTTTTTCGAGATTCTGAGCTTAATTTGGGATCACAACTTTAAAATGCGTTTTTTGGCCTTTAGAAGCGTTTTTTCGAGATTCTGAGCCTAATTTGGGATCACAACTTTAAAATGCGTTTTCTGGCCTTTAGAAGCGTTTTTTCGAGATTCTGAGCTTAATTTGGGATCACAACTTTAAAATGCGTTTTCTGGCCTTTAGAAGCGTTTTTGGGCGATTCTGAGCTTAATTTGGGATCACAACTTTAAAATGCGTTTTCTGGCCTTTAGAAGCGTTTTTGGGCGATTCTGAGCTTAATTTGGGATCACAACTTTAAAATGCGTTTTCTGGCCTTTAGAAGCGTTTTTCAGCGATTCTGAGCTTAATTTGGGATCACAACTTTAAAATGCGTTTTCTGGCCTTTAGAAGCGTTTTTTCGAGATTCTGAGCTTAATTTGGGATCACAACTTTAAAATGCGTGTTCTGGCCTTTAGAAGCGTTTTTTCGAGATTCTGAGCTTAATTTGGGATCACAACTTTAAAATGCGTTTTCTGGCCTTTAGAAGCGTTTTTGGGCGATTCTGAGCTTAATTTGGGATCACAACTTTAAAATGCGTTTTTTGGCCTTTAGAAACGTTTTTGGGCGATTCTGAGCTTAATTTGGGATCACAACTTTAAAATGCATTTTCTGGCCTTTAGAAGCGTTTTTGGGCGATTCTGAGCTTAATTTGGGATCACAACTTTAAAATGCGTTTTCTGGCCTTTAGAAGCGTTTTTTCGAGATTCTGAGCTTAATTTGGGATCACAACTTTAAAATGCGTTTTCTGGCCTTTAGAAACGTTTTTGGGCGATTCTGAGCTTAATTTGGGATCACAACTTTAAAATGCGTTTTCTGGCCTTTAGAAGCGTTTTTTCGAGATTCTGAGCTTAATTTGGGATCACAACTTTAAAATGCGTTTTCTGGCCTTTAGAAGCGTTTTTGGGCGATTCTGAGCTTAATTTGGGATCACAACTTTAAAATGCGTTTTTTGGCCTTTAGAAGCGTTTTTTCGAGATTCTGAGCCTAATTTGGGATCACAACTTTAAAATGCGTTTTCTGGCCTTTAGAAGCGTTTTTGGGCGATTCTGAGCTTAATTTGGGATCACAACTTTAAAATGCGTTTTCTGGCCTTTAGAAGCGTTTTTCAGCGATTCTGAGCTTAATTTGGGATCACAACTTTAAAATGCGTTTTTTGGCCTTTAGAAGCGTTTTTGGGCGATTCTGAGCTTAATTTGGGATCACAACTTTAAAATGCGTTTTCTGGCCTTTAGAAGCGTTTTTGGGCGATTCTGAGCTTAATTTGGGATCACAACTTTAAAATGCGTTTTCTGGCCTTTAGAAGCGTTTTTCAGCAATTCTGAGCTTAATTTGGGATCACAACTTTAAAATGCGTTTTCTGGCCTTTAGAAGCGTTTTTTCGAGATTCTGAGCTTAATTTGGGATCACAACTTTAAAATGCGTTTTTTGGCCTTTAGAAGCGTTTTTGGGCGATTCTGAGCTTAATTTGGGATCACAACTTTAAAATGCGTTTTCTGGCCTTTAGAAGCGTTTTTCAGCAATTCTGAGCTTAATTTGGGATCACAACTTTAAAATGCGTTTTCTGGCCTTTAGAAGCGTTTTTTCGAGATTCTGAGCTTAATTTGGGATCACAACTTTAAAATGCGTTTTTTGGCCTTTAGAAGCTTTTTTTCGAGATTCTGAGCTTAATTTGGGATCACAACTTTAAAATGCGTTTTCTGGCCTTTAGAAGCGTTTTTTCGAGATTCTGAGCTTAATTTGGGATCACAACTTTAAAATGCGTTTTTTGGCCTTTAGAAGCGTTTTTTCGAGATTCTGAGCCTAATTTGGGATCACAACTTTAAAATGCGTTTTCTGGCCTTTAGAAACGTTTTTGGGCGATTCTGAGCTTAATTTGGAATCACAACTTTAAAATGCGTTTTCTGGCCTTTAGAAGCGTTTTTTCGAGATTCTGAGCTTAATTTGGGATCACAACTTTAAAATGCGTTTTCTGGCCTTTAGAAGCGTTTTTTCGAGATTCTGAGCTTATTTTGGGATCACAACTTTAAAATGCGTTTTCTGGCCTTTAGAAGCGTTTTTTCGAGATTCTGAGCTTAATTTGGGATCACAACTTTAAAATGCGTTTTCTGGCCTTTAGAAGCGTTTTTTCGAGATTCTGAGCTTAATTTGGGATCACAACTTTAAAATGCGTTTTTTGGCCTTTAGAAGCGTTTTTTCGAGATTCTGAGCCTAATTTGGGATCACAACTTTAAAATGCGTTTTCTGGCCTTTAAAAGCGTTTTTCAGCGATTCTGAGCTTAATTTGGGATCACAACTTTAAAATGCGTTTTCTGGCCTTTAGAAGCGTTTTTTCGAGATTCTGAGCTTAATTTGGGATCACAACTTTAAAATGCGTTTTCTGGCCTTTAGAAGCGTTTTTTCGAGATTCTGAGCTTAATTTGGGATCACAACTTTAAAATGCGTTTTTTGGCATTTAGAAGCGTTTTTTCGAGATTCTGAGCCTAATTTGGGATCACAACTTTAAAATGCGTTTTTTGGCCTTTAGAAGTGTTTTTTCGAGATTCTGAGCTTAATTTGGGATCATAACTTTAAAATGCGTTTTTTGGCCTTTAGAAGCGTTTTTTCGAGATTCTGAGCCTAATTTGGGATCACAACTTTAAAATGCGTTTTCTGGCCTTTAGAAGCGTTTTTTCGAGATTCTGAGCTTAATTTGGGATCACAACTTTAAAATGCGTTTTCTGGCCTTTAGAAGCGTTTTTTCGAGATTCTGAGCTTAATTTGGGATCACAACTTTAAAATGCGTTTTCTGGCCTTTAGAAGCGTTTTTCAGCGATTCTGAGCTTAATTTGGGATCACGACTTTAAAATGCGTTTTTTGGCCTTTAGAAGCGTTTTTTCGAGATTCTGAGCCTAATTTGGGATCACAACTTTAAAATGCGTTTTCTGGCCTTTAGAAACGTTTTTGGGCGATTCTGAGCTTAATTTGGGATCACAACTTTAAAATGCGTTTTCTGGCCTTTAGAAGCGTTTTTTCGAGATTCTGAGCTTAATTTGGGATCACAACTTTAAAATGCGTTTTTTGGCCTTTAGAAGCGTTTTTTCGAGATTCTGAGCCTAATTTGGGATCACAACTTTAAAATGCGTTTTCTGGCCTTTAGAAGCGTTTTTTCGAGATTCTGAGCTTATTTTGGGATCACAACTTTAAAATGCGTTTTCTGGCCTTTAGAAGCGTTTTTGGGCGATTCTGAGCTTAATTTGGGATCACAACTTTAAAATGCGTTTTCTGGCCTTTAGAAGCGTTTTTTCGAGATTCTGAGCCTAATTTGGGATCACAACTTTAAAATGCGTTTTCTGGCCTTTAGAAACGTTTTTGGGCGATTCTGAGCTTAATTTGGAATCACAACTTTAAAATGCGTTTTCTGGCCTTTAGAAACGTTTTTGGGCGATTCTGAGCTTAATTTGGGATCACAACTTTAAAATTCGTTTTTTGGCCTTTAGGAGCGTTTTTGGGCGATTCTGAGCTTAATTTGGGATCACAACTTTAAAATGCGTTTTCTGGCCTTTAGAAGCGTTTTTCAGCAATTCTGAGCTTAATTTGGGATCACAACTTTAAAATGCGTTTTCTGGCCTTTAGAAGCGTTTTTTCGAGATTCTGAGCCTAATTTGGGATCACAACTTTAAAATGCGTTTTCTGGCCTTTAGAAACGTTTTTGGGCGATTCTGAGCTTAATTTGGAATCACAACTTTAAAATGCGTTTTCTGGCCTTTAGAAACGTTTTTGGGCGATTCTGAGCTTAATTTGGAATCACAACTTTAAAATGCGTTTTCTGGCCTTTAGAAGCGTTTTTTCGAGATTCTGAGCTTAATTTGGGATCACAACTTTAAAATGCGTTTTCTGGCCTTTAGAAGCGTTTTTTCGAGATTCTGAGCTTATTTTGGGATCACAACTTTAAAATGCGTTTTCTGGCCTTTAGAAGCGTTTTTGGGCGATTCTGAGCTTAATTTGGGATCACAACTTTAAAATGCGTTTTCTGGCCTTTAGAAGCGTTTTTTCGAGATTCTGAGCTTAATTTGGGATCACAACTTTAAAACGCGTTTTCTGGCCTTTAGAAGCGTTTTTCAGCGATTCTGAGCTTAATTTGGGATCACAACTTTAAAATGCGTTTTTTGGCCTTTAGAAGCGTTTTTGGGCGATTCTGAGCTTAATTTGGGATCACAACTTTAAAATGCGTTTTCTGGCCTTTAGAAGCGTTTTTCAGCAATTCTGAGCTTAATTTGGGATCACAACTTTAAAATGCGTTTTCTGGCCTTTAGAAGCGTTTTTTCGAGATTCTGAGCTTAATTTGGGATCACAACTTTAAAATGCGTTTTTTGGCCTTTAGAAGCTTTTTTTCGAGATTCTGAGCCAAATTTGGGATCACAACTTTAAAATGCGTTTTCTGGCCTTTAGAAGCGTTTTTTCGAGATTCTGAGCTTATTTTGGGATCACAACTTTAAAATGCGTTTTCTGGCCTTTAGAAGCGTTTTTTCGAGATTCTGAGCTTAATTTGGGATCACAACTTTAAAATGCGTTTTCTGGCCTTTAGAAGCGTTTTTTCGAGATTCTGAGCTTAATTTGGGATCACAACTTTAAAATGCGTTTTCTGGCCTTTAGAAGCGTTTTTCAGCGATTCTGAGCTTAATTTGGGATCACAACTTTAAAATGCGTTTTTTGGCCTTTAGAAGCGTTTTTGGGCGATTCTGAGCTTAATTTGGGATCACAACTTTAAAATGCGTTTTCTGGCCTTTAGAAGCGTTTTTTCGAGATTCTGAGCTTAATTTGGGATCACAACTTTAAAATGCGTTTTCTGGCCTTTAGAAGCGTTTTTTCGAGATTCTGAGCTTAATTTGGGATCACAACTTTAAAATGCGTTTTTTGGCCTTTAGAAGCGTTTTTTCGAGATTCTGAGCCTAATTTGGGATCACAACTTTAAAATGCGTTTTCTGGCCTTTAGAAACGTTTTTGGGCGATTCTGAGCTTAATTTGGAATCACAACTTTAAAATGCGTTTTCTGGCCTTTAGAAGCGTTTTTTCGAGATTCTGAGCTTAATTTGGGATCACAACTTTAAAATGCGTTTTCTGGCCTTTAGAAGCGTTTTTTCGAGATTCTGAGCTTATTTTGGGATCACAACTTTAAAATGCGTTTTCTGGCCTTTAGAAGCGTTTTTTCGAGATTCTGAGCTTAATTTGGGATCACAACTTTAAAATGCGTTTTTTGGCCTTTAGAAGCGTTTTTGGGCGATTCTGAGCTGGGATCACAACTTTAAAATGCGTTTTTTGGCCTTTAGAAGCGTTTTTTCGAGATTCTGAGCCTAATTTGGGATCACAACTTTAAAATGCGTTTTCTGGCCTTTAGAAGCGTTTTTTCGAGATTCTGAGCTTAATTTGGGATCACAACTTTAAAATGCGTTTTCTGGCCTTTAGAAGCGTTTTTTCGAGATTCTGAGCTTAATTTGGGATCACAACTTTAAAATGCGTTTTCTGGCCTTTAGAAGCGTTTTTCAGCGATTCTGAGCTTAATTTGGGATCACAACTTTAAAATGCGTTTTCTGGCCTTTAGAAGCGTTTTTTCGAGATTCTGAGCTTAATTTGGGATCACAACTTTAAAATGCGTTTTCTGGCCTTTAGAAGCGTTTTTTCGAGATTCTGAGCTTAATTTGGGATCACAACTTTAAAATGCGTTTTCTGGCCTTTAGAAGCGTTTTTTCGAGATTCTGAGCTTATTTTGGGATCACAACTTTAAAATGCGTTTTCTGGCCTTTAGAAGCGTTTTTTCGAGATTCTGAGCTTAATTTGGGATCACAACTTTAAAATGCGTTTTCTGGCCTTTAGAAGCGTTTTTTCGAGATTCTGAGCTTAATTTGGGATCACAACTTTAAAATGCGTTTTCTGGCCTTTAGAAGCGTTTTTCAGCGATTCTGAGCTTAATTTGGGATCACAACTTTAAAATGCGTTTTTGGGCCTTTAGAAGCGTTTTTGGGCGATTCTGAGCTTAATTTGGGATCACAACTTTAAAATGCGTTTTCTGGCCTTTAGAAGCGTTTTTCAGCGATTCTGAGCTTAATTTGGGATCACAACTTTAAAATGCGTTTTTTGGCCTTTAGAAGCGTTTTTGGGCGATTCTGAGCTTAATTTGGGATCACAACTTTAAAATGCGTTTTCTGGCCTTTAGAAGCGTTTTTTCGAGATTCTGAGCTTAATTTGGGATCACAACTTTAAAATGCGTTTTTTGGCCTTTAGAAGCGTTTTTTCGAGATTCTGAGCTTAATTTGGGATCACAACTTTAAAATGCGTTTTCTGGCCTTTAGAAGCGTTTTTTCGAGATTCTGAGCTTAATTTGGGATCACAACTTTAAAATGCGTTTTCTGGCCTTAAGAAGCGTTTTTTCGAGATTCTGAGCTTAATTTGGGATCACAACTTTAAAATGCGTTTTCTGGCCTTTAGAAGCGTTTTTTCGAGATTCTGAGCTTAATTTGGGATCACAACTTTAAAATGCGTTTTCTGGCCTTTAGAAGCGTTTTTTCGAGATTCTGAGCTTAATTTGGGATCACAACTTTAAAATGCGTTTTTTGGCCTTTAGAAACGTTTTTTCGAGATTCTGAGCTTAATTTGGGATCACAACTTTAAAATGCGTTTTCTGGCCTTTAGAAGCGTTTTTTCGAGATTCTGAGCTTAATTTGGGATCACAACTTTAAAATGCGTTTTTTGGCCTTTAGAAACGTTTTTTCGAGATTCTGAGCTTAATTTGGGATCACAACTTTAAAATGCGTTTTCTGGCCTTAAGAAGCGTTTTTTCGAGATTCTGAGCTTAATTTGGGATCACAACTTTAAAATGCGTTTTTTGGCCTTTAGAAGCGTTTTTTCGAGATTCTGAGCTTAATTTGGGATCACAACTTTAAAATGCGTTTTTTGGCCTTTAGAAACGTTTTTTCGAGATTCTGAGCTTAATTTGGGATCACAACTTTAAAATGCGTTTTCTGGCCTTTAGAAGCGTTTTTTCGAGATTCTGAGCTTAATTTGGGATCACAACTTTAAAATGCGTTTTTTGGCCTTTAGAAGCGTTTTTTCGAGATTCTGAGCCTAATTTGGGATCACAACTTTAAAATGCGTTTTCTGGCCTTTAGAAGCGTTTTTTCGAGATTCTGAGCTTAATTTGGGATCACAACTTTAAAATGCGTTTTTTGGCCTTTAGAAACGTTTTTTCGAGATTCTGAGCTTAATTTGGGATCACAACTTTAAAATGCGTTTTCTGGCCTTAAGAAGCGTTTTTTCGAGATTCTGAGCTTAATTTGGGATCACAACTTTAAAATGCGTTTTCTGGCCTTTAGAAGCGTTTTTTCGAGATTCTGAGCTTAATTTGGGATCACAACTTTAAAATGCGTTTTTTGGCCTTTAGAAACGTTTTTTCGAGATTCTGAGCTTAATTTGGGATCACAACTTTAAAATGCGTTTTCTGGCCTTTAGAAGCGTTTTTTCGAGATTCTGAGCTTAATTTGGGATCACAACTTTAAAATGCGTTTTTTGGCCTTTAGAAACGTTTTTTCGAGATTCTGAGCTTAATTTGGGATCACAACTTTAAAATGCGTTTTCTGGCCTTAAGAAGCGTTTTTTCGAGATTCTGAGCTTAATTTGGGATCACAACTTTAAAATGCGTTTTCTGGCCTTTAGAAGCGTTTTTCGAGATTCTGAGCTTAATTTGGGATCACAACTTTAAAATGCGTTTTCTGGCCTTTAGAAGCGTTTTTCAGCAATTCTGAGCTTAATTTGGGATCACAACTTTAAAATGCGTTTTCTGGCCTTTAGAAGCGTTTTTTCGAGATTCTGAGCTTAATTTGGGATCACAACTTTAAAATGCGTTTTCTGGCCTTTAGAAGCGTTTTTCAGCGATTCTGAGCTTAATTTGGGATCACAACTTTAAAATGCGTTTTTTGGCCTTTAGAAGCGTTTTTGGGCGATTCTGAGCTTAATTTGGGATCACAACTTTAAAATGCGTTTTCTGGCCTTTAGAAGCGTTTTTGGGCGATTCTGAGCTTAATTTGGGATCACAACTTTAAAATGCGTTTTCTGGCCTTTAGAAGCGTTTTTCAGCGATTCTGAGCTTAATTTGGGATCACAACTTTAAAATGCGTTTTCTGGCCTTTAGAAGCGTTTTTTCGAGATTCTGAGCTTAATTTGGGATCACAACTTTAAAATGCGTTTTCTGGCCTTTAGAAGCGTTTTTCAGCGATTCTGAGCTTAATTTGGGATCACAACTTTAAAATGCGTTTTTTGGCCTTTAGAAGCGTTTTTGGGCGATTCTGAGCTTAATTTGGGATCACAACTTTAAAATGCGTTTTCTGGCCTTTAGAAGCGTTTTTGGGCGATTCTGAGCTTAATTTGGGATCACAACTTTAAAATGCGTTTTCTGGCCTTTAGAAGCGTTTTTCAGCGATTCTGAGCTTAATTTGGGATCACAACTTTAAAATGCGTTTTCTGGCCTTTAGAAGCGTTTTTTCGAGATTCTGAGCTTAATTTGGGATCACAACTTTAAAATGCGTGTTCTGGCCTTTAGAAGCGTTTTTTCGAGATTCTGAGCTTAATTTGGGATCACAACTTTAAAATGCGTTTTCTGGCCTTTAGAAGCGTTTTTGGGCGATTCTGAGCTTAATTTGGGATCACAACTTTAAAATGCGTTTTTTGGCCTTTAGAAACGTTTTTGGGCGATTCTGAGCTTAATTTGGGATCACAACTTTAAAATGCGTTTTCTGGCCTTTAGAAGCGTTTTTTCGAGATTCTGAGCCTAATTTGGGATCACAACTTTAAAATGCGTTTTCTGGCCTTTAGAAGCGTTTTTGGGCGATTCTGAGCTTAATTTGGGATCACAACTTTAAAATGCGTTTTCTGGCCTTTAGAAGCGTTTTTCAGCGATTCTGAGCTTAATTTGGGATCACAACTTTAAAATGCGTTTTTTGGCCTTTAGAAGCGTTTTTGGGCGATTCTGAGCTTAATTTGGGATCACAACTTTAAAATGCGTTTTCTGGCCTTTAGAAGCGTTTTTGGGCGATTCTGAGCTTAATTTGGGATCACAACTTTAAAATGCGTTTTCTGGCCTTTAGAAGCGTTTTTCAGCGATTCTGAGCTTAATTTGGGATCACAACTTTAAAATGCGTTTTCTGGCCTTTAGAAGCGTTTTTTCGAGATTCTGAGCTTAATTTGGGATCACAACTTTAAAATGCGTGTTGTACCCCTTTATGAGTTGTAACTTTAAAATGCGTTTTTTGGCCTTTAGAAGCTTTTTTTCGAGATTCTGAGCCTAATTTGGGATCACAACTTTAAAATGCGTTTTCTGGCCTTTAGAAGCGTTTTTTCGAGATTCTGAGCTTAATTTGGGATCACAACTTTAAAATGCGTTTTCTGGCCTTTAGAAGCGTTTTTTCGAGATTCTGAGCTTAATTTGGGATCACAACTTTAAAATGCGTGTTGTACCCCTTTATGAGTTGTAACTTTAAAATGCGTTTTTTGGCCTTTAGAAGCTTTTTTTCGAGATTCTGAGCCTAATTTGGGATCACAACTTTAAAATGCGTTTTCTGGCCTTTAGAAGCGTTTTTTCGAGATTCTGAGCTTAATTTGGGATCACAACTTTAAAATGCGTTTTCTGGCCTTTAGAAGCGTTTTTTCGAGATTCTGAGCTTAATTTGGGATCACAACTTTAAAATGCGTTTTCTGGCCTTTAGAAGCGTTTTTGGGCGATTCTGAGCTTAATTTGGGATCACAACTTTAAAATGCGTTTTTTGGCCTTTAGAAGCGTTTTTGGGCGATTCTGAGCTTAATTTGGGATCACAACTTTAAAATGCGTTTTCTGGCCTTTAGAAGCGTTTTTGGGCGATTCTGAGCTTAATTTGGGATCACAACTTTAAAATGCGTTTTCTGGCCTTTAGAAGCGTTTTTCAGCGATTCTGAGCTTAATTTGGGATCACAACTTTAAAATGCGTTTTCTGGCCTTTAGAAGCGTTTTTTCGAGATTCTGAGCTTAATTTGGGATCACAACTTTAAAATGCGTTTTTTGGCCTTTAGAAGCGTTTTTTCGAGATTCTGAGCCTAATTTGGGATCACAACTTTAAAATGCGTTTTCTGGCCTTTAGAAACGTTTTTGGGCGATTCTGAGCTTAATTTGGGATCACAACTTTAAAATTCGTTTTTTGGCCTTTAGGAGCGTTTTTGGGCGATTCTGAGCTTAATTTGGGATCACAACTTTAAAATGCGTTTTCTGGCCTTTAGAAGCGTTTTTCAGCGATTCTGAGCTTAATTTGGGATCACAACTTTAAAATGCGTTTTCTGGCCTTTAGAGGCGTTTTTTCGAGATTCTGAGCTTAATTTGGGATCACAACTTTAAAATGCGTTTTCTGGCCTTTAGAAGCGTTTTTGGGCGATTCTGAGCTTAATTTGGGATCACAACTTTAAAATGCGTTTTTTGGCCTTTAGAAGCGTTTTTTCGAGATTCTGAGCTTAATTTGGGATCACAACTTTAAAATGCGTTTTCTGGCCTTTAGAAGCGTTTTTGGGCGATTCTGAGCTTAATTTGGGATCACAACTTTAAAATGCGTTTTCTGGCCTTTAGAAGCGTTTTTCAGCGATTCTGAGCTTAATTTGGGATCACAACTTTAAAATGCGTTTTTTGGCCTTTAGAAGCGTTTTTGGGCGATTCTGAGCTTAATTTGGGATCACAACTTTAAAATGCGTTTTCTGGCCTTTAGAAGCGTTTTTCAGCAATTCTGAGCTTAATTTGGGATCACAACTTTAAAATGCGTTTTCTGGCCTTTAGAAGCGTTTTTTCGAGATTCTGAGCTTAATTTGGGATCACAACTTTAAAATGCGTTTTTTGGCCTTTAGAAGCTTTTTTTCGAGATTCTGAGCCTAATTTGGGATCACAACTTTAAAATGCGTTTTCTGGCCTTTAGAAGCGTTTTTTCGAGATTCTGAGCTTATTTTGGGATCACAACTTTAAAATGCGTTTTCTGGCCTTTAGAAGCGTTTTTTCGAGATTCTGAGCTTAATTTGGGATCACAACTTTAAAATGCGTTTTCTGGCCTTTAGAAGCGTTTTTTCGAGATTCTGAGCTTAATTTGGGATCACAACTTTAAAATGCGTTTTCTGGCCTTTAGAAGCGTTTTTCAGCGATTCTGAGCTTAATTTGGGATCACAACTTTAAAATGCGTTTTTTGGCCTTTAGAAGCGTTTTTGGGCGATTCTGAGCTTAATTTGGGATCACAACTTTAAAATGCGTTTTCTGGCCTTTAGAAGCGTTTTTCAGCAATTCTGAGCTTAATTTGGGATCACAACTTTAAAATGCGTTTTCTGGCCTTTAGAAGCGTTTTTTCGAGATTCTGAGCTTAATTTGGGATCACAACTTTAAAATGCGTTTTTTGGCCTTTAGAAGCGTTTTTTCGAGATTCTGAGCCTAATTTGGGATCACAACTTTAAAATGCGTTTTCTGGCCTTTAGAAACGTTTTTGGGCGATTCTGAGCTTAATTTGGAATCACAACTTTAAAATGCGTTTTCTGGCCTTTAGAAGCGTTTTTTCGAGATTCTGAGCTTAATTTGGGATCACAACTTTAAAATGCGTTTTCTGGCCTTTAGAAGCGTTTTTTCGAGATTCTGAGCTTATTTTGGGATCACAACTTTAAAATGCGTTTTCTGGCCTTTAGAAGCGTTTTTGGGCGATTCTGAGCTTAATTTGGGATCACAACTTTAAAATGCGTTTTCTGGCCTTTAGAAGCGTTTTTTCGAGATTCTGAGCTTAATTTGGGATCACAACTTTAAAATGCGTTTTCTGGCCTTTAGAAGCGTTTTTGGGCGATTCTGAGCTTAATTTGGGATCACAACTTTAAAATGCGTTTTTTGGCCTTTAGAAACGTTTTTGGGCGATTCTGAGCTTAATTTGGGATCACAACTTTAAAATGCGTTTTCTGGCCTTTAGAAGCGTTTTTTCGAGATTCTGAGCTTAATTTGGGATCACAACTTTAAAATGCGTTTTCTGGCCTTTAGAAGCGTTTTTTCGAGATTCTGAGCTTAATTTGGGATCACAACTTTAAAATGCGTTTTCTGGCCTTTAGAAACGTTTTTGGGCGATTCTGAGCTTAATTTGGGATCACAACTTTAAAATGCGTTTTCTGGCCTTTAGAAGCGTTTTTTCGAGATTCTGAGCTTAATTTGGGATCACAACTTTAAAATGCGTTTTCTGGCCTTTAGAAGCGTTTTTGGGCGATTCTGAGCTTAATTTGGGATCACAACTTTAAAATGCGTTTTTTGGCCTTTAGAAGCGTTTTTTCGAGATTCTGAGCCTAATTTGGGATCACAACTTTAAAATGCGTTTTCTGGCCTTTAGAAGCGTTTTTGGGCGATTCTGAGCTTAATTTGGGATCACAACTTTAAAATGCGTTTTCTGGCCTTTAGAAGCGTTTTTCAGCGATTCTGAGCTTAATTTGGGATCACAACTTTAAAATGCGTTTTTTGGCCTTTAGAAGCGTTTTTGGGCGATTCTGAGCTTAATTTGGGATCACAACTTTAAAATGCGTTTTCTGGCCTTTAGAAGCGTTTTTGGGCGATTCTGAGCTTAATTTGGGATCACAACTTTAAAATGCGTTTTCTGGCCTTTAGAAGCGTTTTTCAGCGATTCTGAGCTTAATTTGGGATCACAACTTTAAAATGCGTTTTCTGGCCTTTAGAAGCGTTTTTTCGAGATTCTGAGCTTAATTTGGGATCACAACTTTAAAATGCGTGTTGTACCCCTTTATGAGTTGTAACTTTAAAATGCGTTTTTTGGCCTTTAGAAGCTTTTTTTCGAGATTCTGAGCCTAATTTGGGATCACAACTTTAAAATGCGTTTTCTGGCCTTTAGAAGCGTTTTTTCGAGATTCTGAGCTTAATTTGGGATCACAACTTTAAAATGCGTTTTCTGGCCTTTAGAAGCGTTTTTTCGAGATTCTGAGCTTAATTTGGGATCACAACTTTAAAATGCGTTTTCTGGCCTTTAGAAGCGTTTTTGGGCGATTCTGAGCTTAATTTGGGATCACAACTTTAAAATGCGTTTTTTGGCCTTTAGAAGCGTTTTTGGGCGATTCTGAGCTTAATTTGGGATCACAACTTTAAAATGCGTTTTCTGGCCTTTAGAAGCGTTTTTGGGCGATTCTGAGCTTAATTTGGGATCACAACTTTAAAATGCGTTTTCTGGCCTTTAGAAGCGTTTTTCAGCGATTCTGAGCTTAATTTGGGATCACAACTTTAAAATGCGTTTTCTGGCCTTTAGAAGCGTTTTTTCGAGATTCTGAGCTTAATTTGGGATCACAACTTTAAAATGCGTTTTTTGGCCTTTAGAAGCGTTTTTTCGAGATTCTGAGCCTAATTTGGGATCACAACTTTAAAATGCGTTTTCTGGCCTTGAGAAACGTTTTTGGGCGATTCTGAGCTTAATTTGGGATCACAACTTTAAAATTCGTTTTTTGGCCTTTAGGAGCGTTTTTGGGCGATTCTGAGCTTAATTTGGGATCACAACTTTAAAATGCGTTTTCTGGCCTTTAGAAGCGTTTTTCAGCGATTCTGAACTTAATTTGGGATCACAACTTTAAAATGCGTATTCTGGCCTTTAGAGGCGTTTTTTCGAGATTCTGAGCTTAATTTGGGATCACAACTTTAAAATGCGTTTTCTGGCCTTTAGAAGCGTTTTTGGGCGATTCTGAGCTTAATTTGGGATCACAACTTTAAAATGCGTTTTTTGGCCTTTAGAAGCGTTTTTTCGAGATTCTGAGCTTAATTTGGGATCACAACTTTAAAATGCGTTTTCTGGCCTTTAGAAGCGTTTTTGGGCGATTCTGAGCTTAATTTGGGATCACAACTTTAAAATGCGTTTTCTGGCCTTTAGAAGCGTTTTTCAGCGATTCTGAGCTTAATTTGGGATCACAACTTTAAAATGCGTTTTTTGGCCTTTAGAAGCGTTTTTGGGCGATTCTGAGCTTAATTTGGGATCACAACTTTAAAATGCGTTTTCTGGCCTTTAGAAGCGTTTTTCAGCAATTCTGAGCTTAATTTGGGATCACAACTTTAAAATGCGTTTTCTGGCCTTTAGAAGCGTTTTTTCGAGATTCTGAGCTTATTTTGGGATCACAACTTTAAAATGCGTTTTCTGGCCTTTAGAAGCGTTTTTTCGAGATTCTGAGCTTAATTTGGGATCACAACTTTAAAATGCGTTTTCTGGCCTTTAGAAGCGTTTTTTCGAGATTCTGAGCTTAATTTGGGATCACAACTTTAAAATGCGTTTTCTGGCCTTTAGAAGCGTTTTTCAGCGATTCTGAGCTTAATTTGGGATCACAACTTTAAAATGCGTTTTCTGGCCTTTAGAAGCGTTTTTTCGAGATTCTGAGCTTAATTTGGGATCACAACTTTAAAATGCGTTTTCTGGCCTTTAGAAGCGTTTTTTTCGAGATTCTGAGCTTAATTTGGGATCACAACTTTAAAATGCGTTTTTTGGCCTTTAGAAGCGTTTTTTCGAGATTCTGAGCCTAATTTGGGATCACAACTTTAAAATGCGTTTTCTGGCCTTTAGAAACGTTTTTGGGCGATTCTGAGCTTAATTTGGAATCACAACTTTAAAATGCGTTTCCTGGCCTTTAGAAGCGTTTTTTCGAGATTCTGAGCTTAATTTGGGATCACAACTTTAAAATGCGTTTTCTGGCCTTTAGAAGCGTTTTTTCGAGATTCTGAGCTTATTTTGGGATCACAACTTTAAAATGCGTTTTCTGGCCTTTAGAAGCGTTTTTGGGCGATTCTGAGCTTAATTTGGGATCACAACTTTAAAATGCGTTTTCTGGCCTTTAGAAGCGTTTTTTCGAGATTCTGAGCTTAATTTGGGATCACAACTTTAAAATGCGTTTTCTGGCCTTTAGAAGCGTTTTTCAGCGATTCTGAGCTTAATTTGGGATCACAACTTTAAAATGCGTTTTTTGGCCTTTAGAAGCGTTTTTGGGCGATTCTGAGCTTAATTTGGGATCACAACTTTAAAATGCGTTTTCTGGCCTTTAGAAGCGTTTTTCAGCAATTCTGAGCTTAATTTGGGATCACAACTTTAAAATGCGTTTTCTGGCCTTTAGAAGCGTTTTTTCGAGATTCTGAGCTTAATTTGGGATCACAACTTTAAAATGCGTTTTCTGGCCTTTAGAAACGTTTTTGGGCGATTCTGAGCTTAATTTGGGATCACAACTTTAAAATGCGTTTTTTGGCCTTTAGAAGCGTTTTTTCGAGATTCTGAGCCTAATTTGGGATCACAACTTTAAAATGCGTTTTCTGGCCTTTAGAAGCGTTTTTGGGCGATTCTGAGCTTAATTTGGGATCACAACTTTAAAATGCGTTTTCTGGCCTTTAGAAGCGTTTTTCAGCGATTCTGAGCTTAATTTGGGATCACAACTTTAAAATGCGTTTTTTGGCCTTTAGAAGCGTTTTTGGGCGATTCTGAGCTTAATTTGGGATCACAACTTTAAAATGCGTTTTCTGGCCTTTAGAAGCGTTTTTGGGCGATTCTGAGCTTAATTTGGGATCACAACTTTAAAATGCGTTTTTTGGCCTTTAGAAGCGTTTTTTCGAGATTCTGAGCCTAATTTGGGATCACAACTTTAAAATGCGTTTTCTGGCCTTTAGAAGCGTTTTTGGGCGATTCTGAGCTTAATTTGGGATCACAACTTTAAAATGCGTTTTCTGGCCTTTAGAAGCGTTTTTCAGCGATTCTGAGCTTAATTTGGGATCACAACTTTAAAATGCGTTTTTTGGCCTTTAGAAGCGTTTTTGGGCGATTCTGAGCTTAATTTGGGATCACAACTTTAAAATGCGTTTTCTGGCCTTTAGAAGCGTTTTTGGGCGATTCTGAGCTTAATTTGGGATCACAACTTTAAAATGCGTTTTCTGGCCTTTAGAAGCGTTTTTCAGCGATTCTGAGCTTAATTTGGGATCACAACTTTAAAATGCGTTTTCTGGCCTTTAGAAGCGTTTTTTCGAGATTCTGAGCTTAATTTGGGATCACAACTTTAAAATGCGTGTTGTACCCCTTTATGAGTTGTAACTTTAAAATGCGTTTTTTGGCCTTTAGAAGCTTTTTTTCGAGATTCTGAGCCTAATTTGGGATCACAACTTTAAAATGCGTTTTCTGGCCTTTAGAAGCGTTTTTTCGAGATTCTGAGCTTAATTTGGGATCACAACTTTAAAATGCGTTTTCTGGCCTTTAGAAGCGTTTTTTCGAGATTCTGAGCTTAATTTGGGATCACAACTTTAAAATGCGTTTTCTGGCCTTTAGAAGCGTTTTTGGGCGATTCTGAGCTTAATTTGGGATCACAACTTTAAAATGCGTTTTTTGGCCTTTAGAAGCGTTTTTGGGCGATTCTGAGCTTAATTTGGGATCACAACTTTAAAATGCGTTTTCTGGCCTTTAGAAGCGTTTTTGGGCGATTCTGAGCTTAATTTGGGATCACAACTTTAAAATGCGTTTTCTGGCCTTTAGAAGCGTTTTTCAGCGATTCTGAGCTTAATTTGGGATCACAACTTTAAAATGCGTTTTCTGGCCTTTAGAAGCGTTTTTTCGAGATTCTGAGCTTAATTTGGGATCACAACTTTAAAATGCGTTTTTTGGCCTTTAGAAGCGTTTTTTCGAGATTCTGAGCCTAATTTGGGATCACAACTTTAAAATGCGTTTTCTGGCCTTGAGAAACGTTTTTGGGCGATTCTGAGCTTAATTTGGGATCACAACTTTAAAATTCGTTTTTTGGCCTTTAGGAGCGTTTTTGGGCGAATCTGAGCTTAATTTGGGATCACAACTTTAAAATGCGTTTTCTGGCCTTTAGAAGCGTTTTTCAGCGATTCTGAACTTAATTTGGGATCACAACTTTAAAATGCGTATTCTGGCCTTTAGAGGCGTTTTTTCGAGATTCTGAGCTTAATTTGGGATCACAACTTTAAAATGCGTTTTCTGGCCTTTAGAAGCGTTTTTGGGCG